>NW_019396886.1:0-131314 GCF_000591075.1 Eurytemora carolleeae | reverse complement strand
TGAAGAAGGAAATTAATAAATAAAATAAGTTACTTTTTTTAGGCTGTGTTATGCGAAGCAAGATATTTTAGGTAATTTTTTATGATTTAAGGTTTAAAACTAAAGGAGTGTACCTTTATGCAGTACAAAAAAAATTTACCCAGGACCGAATTTTATGTATTGGAGAGGTCACAGAACTACTTCCCGCTGGTTCAAATCCTCAATCATTGATTCAAATCCTCATGAATCTTTAACTTTGAATCGGTAATTTAAGAGTTGAACCGGACCAACTACCGCAGTTGTTGGTAGTTCACCAACTCAGCTCAAATTCACTAAATTCGGTCGCTGGTTCTTTTAAGGATATCATCACTAAAGAATATTGACTATTTAATTTTTTTAAAGTTTATTTATAATTTATTTTAAGTTTACTTGGATTAGAGGAATTAGTTCTACAGCGATTAGAAGAAAAAGAAGATAAACCTGAGGAGGTTCTAGAGGAGTACGATGTTTTTAGGTACAATCTTAAGCCTGAGAGCGGGATCAAAATTACCACTTCTCCCATTACCGTAGTATTTTTTGAGGAAACTCTAAAAGTATTTGAGCTAGGAAGCTCAAATTTTCTGGTTTTCTTAATAACACATGCTCCTTATTTAAGACTGAAAACGGGGTTTTTATACCTACTGCCTGAGGACCTACTGCATGAGTCCTCCGGCATACTGACTAAAGGCCTTATTTTCCTATATCAGACTAAATCTACATTTGAACCTACTTGCAGTCATTGGATTTCAACAATTTATAGCTCTTTGGATATGGATAGCCCATACCAAAAGCTAGCAGATTGCACAATTTTTCCGTTCTTCTTGCATGCACATTTAGGTTTTGAAAATTTAGCCAATTTTTTTTCAGATTTAAATTTGCTGGGTCATGATCTTTAAAATTGTTTTATTTGTCGCATTTTGAGCAGTTTTTATACAATTTTTTTCAACTAACTAGATTTCGCAATAACTGGTTTGATTTTTGAAAATTTGCGAATTATTTTTGCAGATTGCTAAAGTAGACCCCAAGGGCTTTCCAAAAAAGTATCAAATGTTATAGATTTGTATCATAACAAGAAAATAGAGGGAGGGGGTCATTATGCCCCTCTCCCCTAGTCAATTTTTGGTAAACCAGACTTCAGTCGGAATAGGATGAATTGGCAGAGCTTAGTGTTTTATTCCCTTGCTTTTTTTTGAGAAAGGCGAAATAATACTTTAAGTTTTAACTTTTGTGACATACAAATTACTCCCTCTCCTCCTATCTACATTTTCTTCGCTTTAAACTTTTTGTAATTTTTGTGTAGGCCTATCATTTAAAATAGCCCTTGTCGGCTAGATAAGTCCTGACTATGTGCTGTATGTGTTATGCATAATAGTTTAAAAGTTATTATCATAAGTCGAAAATAAGTTAAAAGTTTAAACTATGTCAATCTGAAATGCGGAAAGGCTTGAGCATAAAGAGGATTGTGAAGGCATAACCCTGGCTAGATCAAAAAGCTTTTGGGCAATCCCTGGCGAATTGATTTGATATGATTTCAGAGGGGGGAAGTATAACTTAAGCCTCATATAAAGAAAATTTTGGAATTGACCTTTTTCTGTTGTTCAATTTGATACAAAAATTAGTTAATTTTCGACTTTAAAAGGTGAACAAATGCTTGATTCCTCTAAAATTAATTATTATATTGATCTGTTTTCATTTAGTTTTGTTATTCACCTTACACGAATTTGAAACAACAAAAAATGTAAATAAAACCTTTAAAAAAGTTTAAGCAAAGTTCTTTGTTATTTTAAAACAAAGAACCCTGATATTATTTTTGAAGGTAAACATTGAATTTAATTCGTAAATTCTGCTTTTAAGAAGACCTATCAGTAAAACAACATAAGATTGTTTTTAATGCTTGGATTGTAAACAAAAATATTAAATTTAACAAAACTGTTTTTGTAGTTTAAATGTTGGAGGGCGCTTATTTCAAAGCTCGAAGGAGACTCTCTGTAAATATTCAACTTCTAAGGAAATCAGTCAAAACTTGGTCTTATTAGATAGATGTACAATGTACTCTGACATATATTACATATACATACATATACACCTTATTCTTGATATAGTATTAGTCATCTCAAATTTGGCGTGTGGGTGTAGGACGTACCTAACAGTCTGATTTGATTTGATAGATGTATTTTGCACACTGACGTGTATTACAGATAGATATACATTTTACTTTGAGGTGTATTACAGATAGATTTACATTGTACACCGACATGTATTACAGATAGATGTACATTGTACATCGACATGTATTACAGATAGACACGCAATTTACATTGTACACTGACATGTTACTAAATACGGATATAAGTACATTGTACAGCTAGAAACTATAGTATTGACTGATGTAACTGTACAGCTAGCTATGTATGTTGAAGGAAACTAAAGTATTGACTGATATAACTGTACAGCTAGCTATGTATGTTTAAGGAAACTATTGTATTGATTGATATAACTGTACAGTTAGCTATGTATGTTTAAGGAAACTATTGTATTGACTAGTATAACTGTACAGCTAGCTATGTATGTTTAAGGAAACTATTGTATTGACTAGTATAACTGTACAGTTAGCTATGTATGTTTAAGGAAACTATTGTATTGATTGATATAACTGTACAGCTAGCTATTTATGAAGAAGGAAACTATTGTATTGACTGATATAACTGTACAGTTAGCTATGTATGTTGAAGGAAACTATTATATTGACTGGTATAACTGTACAGTCAGCTATGTATGTTCAAGGAAACTATAGTATTGACTGATAAAACTGTACAGCTAGCTATGTATGTTGAAGGAAAGCTTAAGCAGAATTTTGATTCTAATGGAATACTTTTTATTGACGAGGATCCACAGGAAAATTATAATTTGATAAATGTCTTTTATGTAAAAAGCTTAAATATTATGATCAGTTACTTATTTATACAAGAACACATTTTACTGGTTTGCATCTAATTTTTTAAGTATAATTAAAAAATACAAACAAAATATTTGTTTAAAAATATTTATTTATGTCATTCGAAAGATAAAATTATCTAAATTATAATGTCTGTAGGACTTCGAATATATTTTAAGGAACAAATTATTTTCATTTTCCAGATTTTTTTCTTTCAAATACAAAATGAAATAACAAATGATTAAACCTTAAGTTAAGATTTAGCTTATAGAAAATATTATGTTGAATTTAGAGCTTTAAGAAATGCTAGTAATGTACCTACAGCTGTTCCAAAGGTAATAAAAAATATTTTTTTTAAAAATAAACGAAATTTTAAAAAATCCATGTGGTACTAGACAAGAGACGTCGCTTTATAAAAAAAAATGTATTTTCTGAAAATATATATTAAGTGACCCTCCATTAGAAAAGTGGCATGTTCGATTCACAACGGTATTCTTAAAGCTTGTCAGTGAAGTATGAATATTGGATGTTTTTGAAAAATGTTAATTATAATTATTATTATAAAGATTTATTCACACACAAAGATATAAATACATATATAAATGGTGTAGTTTAAATTTGTTTAAATAAATTTTTGAAAATACAGGTTTCCAAAAAGAAAAGAGAAAAATACGCAAAATTATGCACAAATAGACAACATTGATCATTAATCATTACATTACGTAATCATCGAATCCTTCAACATATAAATTATTCGTTCTTGTATTTAAAAGTTCTTGTAAAACCGGAACTTTCCAGGCATGGTCCTATGGGACATCAAAATATTTCATTTGTTTCTTAACTAACATTTTACCAAGATCCGAAGGATTTACAGAACAATCATTTGCAATAGAAAATAAATTTCTGCCAAGAACTGTGTTAAGGTCATTTTTACATAAATTAGAAAGAAATCTAATGCAAATCTTAGAACTTGCTTCAATAGTCTCATAGAAAGACACACATCTGCTAGCTAACATAGTTTTTACATGTAAACATTGTGAAATACTTTCAATCAAGTACCTATGCGTATCTCTAGGTACATTAAAAAGAATTCTAATAGCAGTATTCCATGCTGTATACAATTTTGAAACACATTGGGAACTCAAGTCCCAAATACTAGATCCATAAAAACTACAACAGTAAATATTATACAGTTTCAAAATAACGTCAGGACTGTTAAAATAAAATTCTTGGTTAAGGGAATGAATTTTTGAAATGAACATAGCTCGGTTTTTATTGCAATCTATGGTCATTGAATTATCACTTTGCAGAACATTTCCTAAATGTTTCATTATAACTAACCCTTTCTTTAGAAAAAATTAGGCATTTAGTTCGAATATTTTTACTAAATTTCAGTTTAGTAGCTTTGGCAAAATTTTCACAAATTTTCACCATTAGTGGTTTCTCTGCAAAAATTACTTGAGCATTACTTGCTTCAGAAACAATAGAGAAATTATCAGAATTCAGCGCTAAGTTATTTTTCACATTATTAGATTAAGATGTGAATCGGGCATGGGTGTTTTTTGGCGGGTCACTTAATTGAGTTTTAATTTTTGTTTTGCGAATTAAAATTTTGTTGATTATAGCCTTTTATTGAGAGCATGGCCATGCATATAATAAATATTTATTTAGGAACATATAGATAATGTATTGAATCTTAGAGATAATCTGGAAATTAGGAAAACAAATATTTTTTTTAATAAAAGTTACTGCCTTTTTTTTTATAAATTATTAATCATATTAAAATTCCATGTCAAAGCTTAAATTATTTATTTTTATAAAAAAAGTTAATTAATTAATTCAGGATTATTTATTAAACGAGAATTCACAATTGCAGGGTGTGTAATACAAATACAATAACTTCATGAATATAAAAAAAAACTAGCAAATATGAGCACAAAATGGAATTTTATTTCCTCTTTCTGGGAAACGGTAGATCTTGGCTATAATTCATGTTTATTTCACTTGCTAATTTTTCTTGGACGCCCAGTAATTCAAATTTTAATGGTATTTGATTTATTAATGAATTATTTGTTTTTGTCTGGTAGGGAAATCAAGTTTGGATACCGTGAACAGTCCAATAGTTTTGTTTCAGAATATTTCCTTAGTGTTTGTAGATAGTTCACAGTACACTTGTATCCATGAAGCAGGGCTTCCGATCCGGATCAAAAAATTTTACTCTATTGATCCGGATTCGCAATAAATATTTGCATACACAGATCCGGATCCAAGGGGTAAATCATCGACCAATATGTCTAAAAATCAGACTAAACAAGTTACGGCAAAAATATTTCGAAATTTTTGAGAATTATTAATTTTAAACTTAAAGATATGTTAATTGTTAATGTCCTATCTAATTAGATCCTTAGATCTGCCATGAACCTTATTGTTATTCACTTGAAATTATTTTTCATGTTAGCTATTTTCTATTTAAATATTTGGAATGGTTTAAGAAAAATGATAATCATCCGAAATATTTTAAAATGATTTTCTTTATCAGGGAAAATATATTTGTATTTCAAACTTGCTCCTTTTCAAATTTATAAAAAAAATAGCGTTATTTGTGCGCGAATTTAAATTCAGTGTTTCTGTCGGCATAGCAAGCTCTTGTTTTCTGCCTCCTTTATTCTATATCATAGGTTCGGTTAATTTTTTTCTGTATCAACTTTCTGAATTTCTATACTTTATCCTTTAATCCTAATATTCTTGCATGTTGTAACTGCTGAAAATATTGATGTTAGATATTAGTCTTGTTTCTGTCAGCAGCCCTCAAACATGGTTAAATTTATAATTTAATACATTGATTTAATGCAAATCTAAATCAAATAGTTATTGATGAAAAAGGTTTCCTGTACAAATAGTTTTCCTTTTGTACTAGGTTACTTGATCTACTAGGTTTCCTGTTCGTTCCTGTTATGCTAGGTTTCCTGTTAAAATAGGTTTCCTGTTCTACAAGTTGTCCTTTCTACTAGGTTTCCTGTTCTTTCCTGATGTACTAAGTTTCCTGTTGTAATAGGTTTTCTCCTCTACCAGGTTTCCTGCTCTACTAATTGTCCTTTCTACAAGGTTTCCTGTCCTTTCCTGTAATGCTATGTTTCCTGTTCTTTCCTGTTATACTTTTTTCCCTGTTTTACTGTGTTTCCTGTCCTACTTTTTTTCCTGTTTTACTAGGTTTCCTGTTATACTAGTTTTCCTGTTCTCCTAATTTCACTAGTTTTCCTGTTCCACTAGGTTTTCTGTTTCATTAATTCTTTTGTTCAAAATTTCCAAACCTTAAGATTGCCAGTTAGACAGATTCACATCAAGAATTATTGCAAATCTAAAAACAGCTTTCTAANTTAGCCCCTGAACGATACAGGGCTCCTCCTGCAAGCTGAATCTGTCCTTGTTAGGCTATTTTGTCATGGTCTAATATTCTGTCAGACCTAAAATCTTGAAAACAATAATGATACATCGGCAAAAAAATATTTCTATATATAAATACCTGTTTTGGGCCAAATACACCCCTTTCTACGCCCCTGATCAAGAAAAAAAAAATTTGAAATTTTTTTATGCCCCTTATGGATTAAAAGAATATAGGTGCAAAGTTAGCACCATTTATCTCTATTATTACAAGAGTTATTACAAACTCCAGGAGACTAGTGAGGTCCAAAAATTATTTCTATATCACGTTCGTAAAAATATAAAAATTCTAGATTGTAAAATGTAAACTAAACATGCAAATTTCAGATGCTCACTAATGCCGCGAAAACTGTGCTATTTTGATAATGTTTATCGCAGACAGTACACCAAACAAAATCATGTACTGCAGTACACAGCTAAAGGTAGAATAATATAAGAGAAAACTTAATTAAGAAAAAAAACAAAGTATAAAGTAAATAATCCGATTTCTCAGTCACAGCACCAAGGCAACAGGAGACAAAACAAACAAAAAAAAATTTATGAAATTTTAACTTTATAATGCATCGAATAGGTTGTAATATTCCAATAATGAATTTTAGATTTAATTGAATTATTTATGATCTGAGTGGAATAATGCAACACCGTGGATTTGTATAGGTCCTACGCTCTTGGGTATATGATTTTTTTTAACCATTTACTCCTTATATACGCAGCAGTGAAGCAAAATTAGTAGCAATCTGTATCGAATTCAATTCGATATAAGCCTTTACCCCCTTTTGTTTTTCGCGACCACTCCCTTTAAGTGTTCCTATTCTTGGAACAGAAGATGTAACATCAATTGATTTTCCATTGAACCGAAATGATCGTCATATCCACAATGGCTCCCTTAAAACCTTTATCTTATGTAGCATGAACCAGATATTCTGATTTTTCTAACTAAAAATTGATTATTTTCGAATTTGATTTCTGCTCAAGTGACTAGGTTGAGGAAATGAGAGAAATTTAAAAACGTTTTCGAGAGAGAAAACGACAATCTTCATTAGTGTTGCTAAGATAAAGTTTACAATAGTACTGTTGTCAGTTTTACTACAAACATTCTAGAAAACTCTGATATGGGAAGACGACGTTCAGAATAAAATCATAACGTTAAAAGTCTAATGAGCTTGAGACACAGCAATTGTGCAGTGTAAACAGACACATTTCACTAAATTACTGATCTAATAAGTGTCTAGTAAAACTATCTAACTGTTTAACATCAAATACACTTAAGTATTGCTACAATGTCGTCTTCCTATTCGATTGTTTTCTGGTTATCACTGTATTATTATTTATTATATTCTAGATTGTAAAGAATTGTTGCAAAGATTACAGATACAGAACAAGATTGAAGTTCACACTGGATGCGTTAACACTATAGGAATATAATTTATTTATTAATATCGAGATGTTCATTGATTTAGAAAATTAAGTACACACCTTTCAGTCCAATTGTTATGTTATTGTAGTCGAAAGTGTTGTAACTTTTTAATTATGCCACAGGTGTTATTTTAAATTTTTAAATAAATGCTTACTGGTGTACAGCATGGAATGAGTCTGGTAGTTTGCTTCTGTCTGGCGCAGACGATCACAATTTAGTGATCACAAATCCATTTAAGAAATATCCGGATACAACTTTGATCCATACTCCACATACAGCTAACATATTCTCAGCAAAGGTATAATACCCGGATACATAATCCATACTCCATCTACAGCTAATATATTCTCAGCAAAGGTATAATATACGGATACATAATCCATACTCGGCATACAGAAAACATATTCGTTAACGATCGTCAACAAAGGGACGTCGTAAACGGCGAGCTTTATAAAAACGATCGTTATTAAAAGCGATCAGTTTTTAAAACGATCGTTCTGAAAACAAACTATTTAAAAAAACGATCGTTTTTAAAAACTATCGTTTCGTTTTCGTTTTTTTGTCATCGTTTTCATAACGAAACGATCGTTTTTAAAAAATGAAAACGTTAACACATACAGCAAATATATTCTCAGCAACAGTATAATTTCCGGATACAACTGAAATCCATATTCCACATACAGCGAATATATTCTCAGCAAATGTATCATCGATAAGAGAGGAGGATAGAGAGTATTCGCAACTTTTCGTACAGGGTCTCTTTTTAAAAGGAGAGACCGGCTAGGTAATATATTTGAACCGAGAGTGCAGAATTATAGAGGGAAAATCTGGGATTTATTTGATAAGAATAAGACGACTGTAAGGTGTATAATTTGCAAGTAAGGTTGTAAATTCGTTTGTCAAAATTCGCCATAATGTTTTATTAGCCCGGACGAAAAATTTAACTCTAACTGTACTGTAAACTAATTCGGTTTCGGTAATGTTTGAATGTTCACAATCGTTTTCCGTAGATTTCCTTGAATTTTTTATTGAAAAGACGACAATTTAAGAATTTAAAGAAAAAAATTCATTTTCCCGATAAGAAAGAAATGATTAGTTGATTTTTTTACAATTTCTATTATGATAATCTTATTAGGAAAAAAATGTAATAATGGAAACTCTTAAACGAGATGAAATAATCTTGATGTATTCTTTAACGAAGGCCGCAGGCCTGAGTTAAAGAATGCATCAAGATTATTTCATCGAGTTTAAGAATACCATTATTACATTTTTATCCTCATAAGATTATTATTATATCATATTTTTGAGGTTCCATGGGCACATACCCAAGAAATTATATTAAAAAATAATTCTGGTGAAAACCGACTATTTCAAGTTGGAAGAGTTCACATTATGAAAGGTTGCAAATAAGTTTTATGCTCTTGTTCTGACTAACACTGTTTTTATTTTTCTAATTTTAAAATGTTAAAAAAAAAACATTTTAGAAGTAAAAATTGGTTCTTAATTTGAAAGTAATGCATGTGGTGTGATTGTTTCCTTAGTTTAGTTTGTTTGTTTACCAATGATTTTGCTCGTTTTTTAAGTTGATACTACATTTAGATTCAGCATGTTAAATGTGCCCTGAGTTTTTTAGATGGAGAGAAGGTATACTAGTGGGTTGTCTTAATTTACTGAACAATATCGTGTCTTCATTTATAGAAGAAATCATTTTCTGAATATTAGATCCTAAATCTTCCAAAAAGAGGAGATAAAAGCAGGTTATCTAGTAAGAATCAGTTCGACCTAAACTTATGAAGATCTTTGTCTTTTTTTCATGAAGCAAGATTTACTGGTTTGTTTTCATTGCTATGGAGTGACACTAATATTTCAATTATAAGTTTTTATTCTTTTTTTTGGTTTTGATTGTGGTTTCACTTCATCATCTCGAACTATGCGAGATATGGTGACTCAGACTGAAAAGCTCTGACCATACTATTACAAGTATGCAGAGATTTGCAAAATCTCACAAAACTTGGTTTTAAATGAAGATGAACTAAAAAAAATTATTAAGTAGGTAGTCGGGCAGTATGCTTTAAGACTCGGCATTTTGATGAAAGTGTCGAATGTAAGGCTAAAGGCATCGTCCATATTTTTGGGAAAGGTCAGAAAATGTTAATTTACACTCTTCTGTCAGGACTAGGGTTGAGATTCAAATTGATATTTCTGAATTAAGGTATATCAATACTTCAAAAAACGAAAAAGGTAAGTGAGCATGAAAAGGTAAGTGAGCATGTTTTAATATAAAAGAAAAAGGTAAGTGAGCATGTTGTTTTTAAGTTAAAAAAGGTAAGTTTGCATGTATTAATGTAAAAGAAAAAGGTGAGTTTGCCCTCTGCATGTTGTCAGTACAAAATAATTAAGTTAATATCAATATTGATCTATACTGAAAAGATCAATATAAGGAGCGTGTAAGAATGAATATTCTTTAACTAGTGTAAGAATTTCCATTCTTTAATGCTTGGAGCGTGTAAGAATATACATTCTTTCACGCTCTGACCGTGTAATAATTTCCATTCTTACACGGTCTGGCGTTAAAGAATGAAAATTCTGCACCTACAGTGTAAGAATAAGCATTCTTAAACGCAAAGAAGCGAACAATATTAAAATTGTTTCTCCTGAACCGTGTAATAATGGGAATTCTTACACGATAGGTTTACTACTATGGAACCGAACAGATATGATATAATGAGAAATATGTTCCTTTAAGGTAAAACAAGCACCAAGGTAGAGTTTACATTATCTTTACAATTATTATCTTCAAGTCTTTTTCAGTTTCTTTCTGACAGCGGAGATGCTAAACTGGTTTCCTCTGCTGGTAATGGTCGAATTGTGTACACTGATGTTTACAAACAAGAAGAATCCAGTTCTCTTAACTGTCACACAGGTACAATTTGCAGTACACACAAATGTTTAAATACACATTAAAATGAAACAAGTTTTTTTAAAGTTTCATACTTACGTCCTCCATGTTTTATAAGAAGAGGAAATCAGTTTTAAAAACAGTCATATAGGGACTTAAGTGCAGTACAGTGTACAACTGTACAAGTGTACTGTACAGTGTACAGTACACTCCAAAAGGTTCATTGTATTGGTACAATACACAATACGCACTTTTCATGATAAACAAAGCATCTTTTTAAGATTCACATAAAACATTTTTTTGTTCATAAAACCACCATCTTTAGATGGCTAATAAATATCTGTAAAATGGAGAACACATTAAAAATTAATATTAGATTTTATATTAAAAAACATAAAAGAAGATAAATGCAAACGAAATAATTTCCAATGTTTTAGAATCAAAAAAAAATTGATTAATTTATGAAGGTGCTGTTTATGAGGTTCTCCATGTTCTTGGTGACCCACATAGTTTCCTATCTTGTGGAGAGGATGGAACAGTTCGTTGGTTTGATACCAGACTCAAGATATCTTGTTCAGAACCAGATTGCTGTCAGGTTGGTTATACCAGAGTTGTATCTAGGTTTGATACCAGACTCAAGGTATCTTGTACAGAACAAGAATGATGTCAGGTGGATAGTATCAGAACAGTTCGATGGTTTGATACCAGACTCAAGGTATCTTGTACAGAACAAGACTGATGTCAGGTTGATAGTATCAGAACAGTTCGTTGGTTTGATACCAGACTCAAGGTATCTTGTTCAGAACCAGACTGATGTCAGGTTGGTAATATCAGAACATTTCCGTACTTCCATACCAGACTCATGATATGTTCAGAAACAGATTTGTGACCCTATTCCTTCTGGCCTTTTTTTTCGCAGTGCTATTTGCTTTCTTGTGTCATATTCTATTCTTTACAACTTGGTACAAATTATTAACAAAAGTTATTCAGAACTTTTTCGAACTTTGATTGCTCCATTGAGCTTAACTTTGATTGCTCCATTGAGCTTAACTTTGATTGCTCCATTGAGCTTAACTTTGATTGCTCCATTGAGCTTAACTTTGATTGCTCCATTGAGCTTAACTTTGATTGCTCCATTGAGCTTAACTTTGATTTCTTCGCGCAAGATGAAGTTCAAGACTCAGAACATCAGAATTGAAGAGTTTTAGTTAATAAAGTCTCATCTTTTGCGGGCAAACCTGTAGGTGAAACCGAAAAACCCAAAAAAAAAATTTAATTACGTCTTAAATAGAGTTATCACTGAATAGTTTGAGTTAATAATAAATCCTTAACAGGTATTGATTATTTGATAAGTAATGGTTCTACAATAGCTGGACAATAAATGAAAGTAATATTCTTTTATTAAATTTTTTTGTATTGAATGAATAAGAACACATAAATAAGATTAATTACTTTTTTAGGATGTAATGATACAATGTGACAGAGGAGTGCCTTCAATCTCTCTAAATCCCGTTTTTTCTTATGAATTAGCAGTAGGGTGCTCAGACGGTTGTGTTAGGTAAAGAGATAACATTAAATATGATTGAGATAATGATGACGATGATAACAGGGATTGTCATTGATCGATAATGTTGAAACTTGAATATGATAATATTAATGAAAATGTTAATAATTTTGATTATGTTGATATGATTATGATAATGATGATAATGATGATAATGATAATGATGATAATGTTGATAATGTTGATAATGATGATAATGATGATAATGATGATAATGATGATAATGATGATAATGATGATTATGATGGTAATGATGATAACGATGAAAACAATGATAACGATGATTATGGTGATGATGATGATGATGATGATAATGATGATAATGATGATAACGATGATAACGATGAAAACAATGATAACGATGATTATGGTGATGATTATGGTGATGATGATAATGATGATAATGATGATGATGGTGATGATAATGATGATAACGATGATAATGATGATAATGATGATAATGATGATAATGATGATAATGATGATAATGATGATGATAATGATGATAATGATGATAATGATGATAATGATGATAATGATGGTAATGATGATAATGATGATAATGATGATAATGATGATAATGATGATAATGATGATAATGATGATAATGATGATAACGATGATAATTGTGTTTAGGTTGTATGACAGGAGAATGCTTTCTACACGATTATCAACTTGTGATAAAAATACAGGTTTGGCGGATTTAATCAATTTTAGGAAATAAAGGTGGGACAAATTTTTAAAAGTTAAACATTTTACAGGACAAAGATAACATACTTACTCACTAGACTTGACAATTATCTGACAGGACAAAGATTGGCCAGGACTAAAGTCAGACAGGAAATACACTAAACTTGACAGGATTAACAATAAACATTAGACAAGACAAACAGCAGACAGGACCACAGGGGATGATATGTTGTCTACCTGGTGCCCAGTTAACTAGACTGTACGCTTACAAAGGTTTTCCAATATATGGCACAAGGAGATTCTGGCCTACCCTTAAACTATACCCTCTTTAGACAGGACCGAAAAATAGTAAACAGGACAAATAGTAGACAGGACAAACAGTAGACCTGGAAAAATAGTAGACGGAATTTACAGTAGACAGGACAAACAGTAGACAGAACTTAAAGTAAACAGGACAAACAGTATACAGGAAAAACATAGGCTTTACATATATGTTGTCATATTGTCACACACAAGATAAATGGCAAGATAACAATTTCAAAAAAAATGACTTTTTCTCTTTTATTTAAAAGTTCCATTCACTTAATTCTATTTAATTTTATAAGTTTCAGTAGAATTTATTTTTGTCTATTTTCCTCCATTATATCCACCATTGCTGCCTCCATTAAAGCCTCCATTGCCATCATTGTAACCTCCATTCCCGTTACTTCCTCCATTAAAGCCTCCATTTCCATGGTTTCCATCATTGTAACCACCATTTCCGTTGCTGCCTCCATTGTAGCCTCCGTTCCCGTTACTTCCTCCGTTGTAGCCTCCATTTGCATTGTTTCCGTCATTGTAGCCACCATTCCCATTAATGCCTCCATTATAGCCTCCATTCCCATTGTTTCCATTATTGTAGCCTCCGTTACCATTGCTGCCTCCATTGTAGCCTCCATTCCCATTGTTTCCACCATTGAAGCCTCCATTCCCGTTGCTATTTCCATTATAGTCTCCCCTACCACCTCCATTCACATTATAATCTTCTCTTCCATCACTTCCTCCATTAAAGCCTCCATTTCCATTGCTGCCTCGGTTAAAATCTCCTCTTTGCGGCGCTGACATGGCGAGGGATAAAGCAATCAATAAAATAAACTCTGTTTTTATCATTTTAAAGTCGTAGATTAGAAATTTCCTTGTTGAATAGATAAATATGTCTGTTGCATGGATCCAGGATTTTTCTCTGTTTATAAAATGGTTTGGTCTGGGACTCCCATCCAAACCAAAATACCAAGGCGTGCTCGAGCCGGGAGAAATATATCTTGTCTAAACATTAATTTTTCAAAATTTGAATTCTTTTTCCAAATAATTTACACGATATTAACAATTATGAGACAAATAAACTAACAAGGGAGACAAACAGAAATTACGACTTAATATTTATAGATCACATTTGATATTTCCATTTAAAGGAATCTAACAATTAAGATGTCTGATTATCCTGTTGTCCATATTAAACCCTGATTCTTGACCAAGGAAAGTGTCATGTTTAGAAAAGTAAACAAGTCTTATATTTAAAGAATGACGTGCTAAATGTGCTTCGTCATTTGTTGTTGATATGAATACCACAAGAGGGTTTGGGTTTAAAGGGACTGTAAGCGTAATTTCAAGTGATCCTCAATGCAATGCCTTATTTACAACGGCACTATGGAAGGCTTTATCTGATCAAAAATGCGGAATACATAGTCGTTTTGTATTGTTTATTTCAGTTTTCAAAACTTAAAACATTGATGTCTATTTCATACTCAGCAAAAATCTTTTAAGGGTACCGTTGTGAATCGGGCATTGCCATCTTTGCTGTAGGGTACTTAAGATAAAGATTTCGTTGTTGGAACAGATGCAGAGATAATAAATATCGCAAAATTATCTTTCACAAGTATAAATCCCCCTCAACAATCTTTATAATCTGTATCATTGCTTTAATCTAATTTATCTCTTTAATCTCTGTATTTTCTGTTAAGGACTATCAGGGTTGATATCTAAGTTTAGTGTACCCAAAAAAGATGGTTTAACCAGAAAAATTACATCGGTGGATTTTAGGAATTACATCAACCATGTTTTACTCCTATTTTTAATTATTTACAACAAAAATTTAACTTCTCAGACAGATATTTACAGAGCTTGGAATTATTAAGGTAACGAATTAAACTCATTCTTAAACTTACGTTTAGCTGAATGTTTAGTTGCTAACTTTGGTATTTTTACGTTTTAGAAAATTTGTTCCAGATTTTCTTGCCTTTTTTGTGGATTTAATATTCGCATATTTTATGAACTTATGTCTTCCATATCTTCAATGAATTCAAGATTAAAGAATATATATTAAAAAATTATATTTGTCTTAAAAGAGGGAGCAAATGAATTTAATATTTAAAAATGTTATTAATTAAAAACATGGTTCAATGTAGACCAGATGGTCGCGAAGTTTCTGCTTCATTCTCATCCGATCATATTTATATCTTCGATCCAAAGGTTAGAAAAATTAATTTTTATAATTCCTGATATAAACTATTTTACTGTATTAAAAACTATAGTTGAATCAAATAATTTTTAATTGTTTAACCAATTTTTAAATCATGGTTTTAAACGATCTGTAAGCGTTTCTCCATCAAAAATGCCTGATTTACAACGGTATCCTTTAAACCTATATCTTATCCATGATTAGAAATCTTATCCATGATTAGAAATCTTATCCATGATTAGAAATCTTATCCATAATTAGAAATCTTATCCATAATTAGAAATCTTATCTATAATTAGAAATCTTATCCATAATTAGAAATCTTATCCATGATTAGAAATCTTCTTATCCATAATTTGAAATCTTATCCATGATTATAAATCTTATCTATAATTAGAAATCTTATCCAATTAGAAATCTTATCCATGATTAGAAATCTTATCCATAATTAGAAATGCGCAAGTCACTTCTGTAGAGAAACCACAATTGAAAACAAACATTTTTTTAAATTACAAACATTGATATCTAATATAAGTTTACGAAGTCCATGTGCACAAAATAACATGTATAGACAATCTAATATCTCTTCCTAGATTCATAAAGTAAAGAAAAATAAAACAGAAAGAAAACAAAATAAAATAATTAAAAAATTGCAATTTTAGAATAATGAAGGAAGCCAAGGAAGGAAACTAAAAGTTGGAAGGCCAAGCAGGTGGTTTTTTATATTGTAAATATCTTAATTTAAAGCAATTTTCAAAACAACTTAGTAACTCTCTTTTTGGAAGAGTGCCTAGATCGGTTCACAACATAACCATCAAATTTGTATTGGTCTTATTTCATACGATCTCCGATAATTGCGTTTATGTCAATATAATCATCTGCACTTCAGCAAATTATAATAATTGTATATTTGTAATCGGAAATCAGATTTCTGTGTTTTTGTGAAACAGTTTTATGTAAATGTATCATGACAGGAAAATCTGGAAAAATGGTGGTACCTTGCCACAACCATCTTTTCATTTTTTCACAACCAATAGCTTAATTCAGCATTTATAAGTATTTTTTATATACAGAAAAACTTCAGCTAAATCAAGAGCAAGAAGCCCCCAACCTATGAAGAAACTGAGATTAAGGTGTTTATTTTTGCTGCTTTTTATCATCAATATTATTTTTATCACTGTTATAGAAGTGTTCATAAAACTCATAGTCATGTTCATAATATTCATAGTCATGTTCATAATATGATAGTCATCTATTCATAATATCATAGTCATGTTCATAATATCATAGTCATGTTGTTCATAATATCATAATCATGTATTCATAATATCATAGTCATGTTCATAATATCATAGTCATGTTTTTCATAATATCATAGTCATGTATTCATAATATCATAGTCATGTTCATAATATTCATTGTCATGTTCATAATTGTCATAGTCATGTTCATAATTTTCATAGACATGTTCATAATATTCATATTCATGTTCATTGTTCATTATCATAGAATCATAATGAATATTTTTTAACCCAGTATTGAAATAATAACCAATAATAGAAACAGGAATTTATTCTAAATGTAAGATTTAATCTAGATGGGTTGTCCTTTTTAAAAGTGATTGTTTTGTCACCCCCTCCCCCCTCCCTGTATTGATCTAAGTTTAAATTATATTTATGTGGAGATTTAAAAACACAAAACCTTAGGAGCCAAAAAGGGAACCTAATATGGAACCCTCAGACCACCTTCAAGCATCGTGCTGCTGTGACTTGAAGTCGATCTAGGCTAGAGCACAATTTATGACGACCATGCTCTTTTAAATTCATTGAACAAGAAACTTACTTATTACTTAATAGCTAATATTTGTATTAGTTTTCTTTGTCTAGAGGTGACTGGTCAGATACTGGTCCAAACTCCAGACCTGAGATTGAGACCAGGAGTTCCCAGGAGGTATATATTCCTTTCCTTCTCTTCTAATATTGTAGACTTTCCTCATCTACCTTTCCCTTCCCAAACTTCCAAACTTCTCCTTCCCTTTCCTACCCTTTTTCTTTTCTTCCCTCCCATTATCTTATCTTCCTTTCTTCCTTACTTTCACGTTCTACCTTAATTTTCTGTTTCTTTTTTACTCTGCCTTCTTTCCTTCTCCTTCATTTTTACTTTTCTTCCCCACCTTACCCTAAGGTAACCTTATCTTCCTCTTCCTTCTTTGCCCTACGTTCTATTAAATTTTATCCCCTTCGTTTTTTACTTTCCTCTTCCTTTATCACCTTTTTCTTCTTTTCCCATATTTCTTCTAATTTATAAAATAAAGCTTTTCAATCACATACATAATATATATGTTAGTTATAGCTGGCCAAACAGCTGAACTGAACCCTACTCTCCTCTAACTGAACCATTATCTTTTCTCCCCGAACCCTACTCATCTCTAACTGAACCCTACTCATCTCTTATCTAAATCCTACTTTACTTCAACCTGAACCTAACTCTTTTATAATTGAACCCTGCTCTTCTCTAACCT
This sequence comes from Eurytemora carolleeae, assembly GCF_000591075.1. NCBI lineage: Eukaryota > Metazoa > Arthropoda > Copepoda > Calanoida > Temoridae > Eurytemora > Eurytemora carolleeae. The sequence continues at coordinate 113,332 of NW_019396886.1, read as the reverse complement.
GAACCCTACTCTTCTCTAACATGAACCCTATTCTTCTCTAACCTGAACCCTATTCTTCTCTAACCTGAACCCTGCTCTTCTCTAATCTGAACCCTACTCTTCTCTAACCTGAACCCTACTCTTCTCTAACCTGAACCCTACTCTTCTCTAACCTGAACCCTACTCTTCTCTAACCTGAACCCTACTCTTCTCTAACCTGAACCCTACTCTTCTCTAGCCTGAACCCTACTCTTCTCTAACCTGAACCCTGCTCTTCTCTAACCTGAACCCTACTCTTCTCTAACCTGAACCCTACTCTTCTCTAACCTGAACCCTGCTCTTCTCTAACCTGAACCCTATTCTTCTCTAACCTGAACCCTACTTTTATTTTACTTAACGATGCCTGTGCATAAGATCTAAACGTTTACAGATAAGAGGATGAAACTTTTGTATATCGCTTTTCTTCAGCAACTGAGCTCAGTATCCAGTAGACAAACTCTAAGCCTATAGATTAAACAAATTTTACTTCACCATCTAGTCAATGAGAGAAGCCTATTTTTGGTGAATTTTGTATGTGAAAGCTATCATTGGTTTAATCCAAAGAATTATGCAAATGTCAACACTTAGACGCTAAACTAAATATAGGTTTTAGCAGTCAACAGGAAGGTAGCCCGCTAAACCTTTTAATCAGAGAGATAAGCCTAAAAGAAGTTTTTCCATGTAAATCGTCATCAGGAAAACTGACTGCTTTGTGTTTAGAGTGCTGGTGTCGAACCTGACCGGAATAATGCTCAAGCTGCACTTATGCAGAGGATGACACACGCGCTGTCAAGAATGTTAAATGATCCAGGTAAACGTTTTTATTATTGTATACTTCTTATCAACATGCTGACAGTATAAAGCTAAAATTGATTAGTATATAAAAATGTTATTACTGTTTTCGTTGATAATGTTTTTCAATATGTTTGTTAGTGGTTTGTTAAATTAACATTGTGGATATGGCTATTATGTAATCGTTCGTTTACAATTAAATGATGAACATTCAGTTCAGCTATTGCGTTGAGACCGAGTTCTTAAGAGCTTGCATTTGCTAATGTAACTTTGCACAGTCCTGACTAAGTCTATTTTATATATATTTGTATTTAGGAACAAGACAAGCACTGCATCGTTTACCTATCTCATCTGCTTCTCCAGTCTTACCTAGCCTTCAAACTGTTGTTATACCTTTTGAAGCTGCCCATGATACCCAACCCTCCCTATCTGCTCCAGATACCCATCCTACCCAACCTGCTCAAGATACCCATCCTACCCAACCTGCTCCAAATACCCAACCTGCTCCAGGTACCCATACTACCCAACCTGCTCCAGGTACCCATACTACCCAACCTGCTCCAGATACCCATCCAACCCAACCTTCCCAACCTGCTCCAGATATACATCTTACCCAACCCTTTCAACCTGCTTCAGATACCCACCCAACCCAACCTTCCCAACCTGCTTCAAATACCTATCCTAATCACCCCTCCGTGTTCACTACCCAACTCTCCTTAGCTGCTCAATATGAAGAATTAGATGAAGATGAAGAACATACTGAAGAATCTCATAATGAATCTCCTAACCTTTTACATAATAATACTGACTGTGATGAAAATAACTCAACAGAAGGTAGAGAATAACTAACTTATATAAACAAAATTGTCCTTAATTTCTGTAAGTGTAGTATGGCATAATAGAATTGAATTATAGTGATTTTCATGTTAAAGGTGCTAGTGCGCTAGTTCAGCCACTGCAACCAGTTTCTCAGAACAAATCTCCAATACCTGCTCAGGAAAATGCGGGAAATGAAGATCAGGAATCTACAAATGAGAATCCAGGTGTCACTAGTGAAGCAGCAGACAACTGGTCGGTGCTACGAAGATCAGTTACAAACCTTAGAAATTCAGGGTTGGAACCTACCCTACAGTTTAGGTAAAACAAAATCTAATAAATGTTCAGAGCAAATTCTAAACCCAATAAGTTATTCCTGGTTTTATTATTATTATTTTTATTATTTTTATTCTGATCAATATCATTTAACCTACCGTCAAAGTATCATGTCCTGTAGGGTATTACGTCAAGCTCGAAATAGTACCCAACAGAATGTCATTAAAGGAGAACTAGATGTCCTATTTATGTTGTTTCAGGGTTCAAGATTCCGGTTCATCATCAAGCTCTATCAGAGTCGATTCAGAACCTTTGCCAGGTATAGATAACTTTATTTACTTAGGCTTGGTTTGATTTAATTTGGCTTGATTTGTTCTGATTTGGTTTGGTTCGGTTTGGTTTGGTTTGGTTTGGTTTGGTTTGGTTTGGTTTGGTTTGGTTTGGTTTGATTTGATTTGATTTGATTTGATTTGATTTGATTATTTAGGTCCCAGTAGAGTAGTGACAGGACCAGGACGGGTTGGTATAGACCCTGAGACTGGACTTCGGAGGAGAAGACATGGAGTATCCTCCGTCCCAACCTCATCTATTTTACATGGTGCGTCTGCTGTCCCAACCTTGCATAGCCACTCGGATTACAGGAGATCAGGGGAGGATCCAGGTGATTCAAACTTTCCTGAAGGGATGGCTGTTTTAATTTTAAGCGACCACCAAAATAAGTATGGGCAATGGGCATACTCTATTCACAAAGGTACCTTTTATATTTTTATAAATAATGTGGTTAAATATCGTAGTTATTCTATCTTGAAAAGTTTTACATTTTGATATTTTCCTTCATTGTTTTCATTGTCTGAAATCCGCAATTCACTTTTTAGAGTAATCACAATAGAAATTGAAATTAGTCAATTTTCTAGGTTTAAAACAGGGATATCTCATTCGTTATCATTCAAAACGTTCAAGGTTAACATTGTGAATTAGACAAATAGCCACTCTATACTCTATACAAATGAAGGATTACTTAAAATGACGTCTACTGTCCTCTGCATACAGTTAAGACCATCAAAACATTTATGATGTCTGATCGATTTTTAATGATTGTTAAAATGTATTGTTTTCAAATAATTGTTCAGGTGACATAGAGTATGAAGATGATTCTGACACAGATCTGGATTCTACTGGAGATCTTGAGTATTCAGGTATAACTTGTTTCTTATGTAAACCACAGTAACGTTCTTAGCTTGGTTTCAAAACTATAATTAGTTTACAGGCAAAGCTGGGTTCCCAAACTAGTACTAGATATAATAACACCAAAGATTCGTAAATTAACCAATAGGGGGGCGGTAGGGGTTAATTATGGCTGTTTCATGGAGCCTCAAGCAATTCCTAAAAAAGATTTTATTTTATTTGTGTAACCCTGATAAGTTTACATTTTATATGCAATATGCTAACCAATAACTTGAAAATGATGTAATGGTTTATTTTCAGATTGGAATCCCGGACGAACTATTCTACAGCCATTGGTCAATCAACAGCTTAGCGGTCACAGGTAATATTGATTGAAATTTATTAAAGTTCATTCTCATAATCAAATTAATTCAGTTCTACTCTAAGTATTAGCATTTTAGCATTTGTTTGGTAAGTTGCTGGCGGCAGGGGTTCAGACCGGGATTACGGCCCAAGTTCGACATTAGGCTTGAATTATGTAAGACTGAAAAGTGATCTGGAAGGGATCTCGTAATGGCTTACTCCATCCAGATTAAGAAGCTGTTGGCTTTTTGAATTGAATTGAATTGAATTGAATTGAATTGAATTGAATTGAATTGAATTGAATTGAATTGAATTGAATTGAATTGAATTGAATTGAATTGAATTTAATTGAATTGAATTGAATTGAATTGAATTGAATTGAATTGAATTGAATTGAATTGAATTGAATTGAATTGAATTGAATTGAATTGCATTGAATTGCATTGCATTGCATTGCATTGCATTGCATGGCATGGCATGGCATGCATCGAATCGAATCGAGGTTTAAAATGTTTAAAAGTTTAACATTTATTTTCAGCAATAAGTTGAAATTAAAACTATTTGTATAGGAATGTGAGAACTATGATAAAAGAGGCGACCTGGTGGGGGAATAATTATATACTTTCTGGATCTGATTGCGGCCATCTTTTTGGTTGGGACCGTAGCACTGCAGAGATAGTTGTCATGCTGGAAGCAGACAGGTAATAAGCTGATTGGTAGTTTCACGCATATTAACAGCTGATTTAAAAATTCCTTAGGTCTTCAATTACAATTAAATGGCGAAAACATTTTAAAAGTTTTGATTTGAGTCCTGAACAATAACATGTTTTTGGACCAAACAATTAAATTGATGATATGGGATTTTTTTTATCGGTAACATTTTAACTCTTTATCTAGACATGTTGTTAACTGTGTTCAGCCACATCCCACCTTACCTCTGGTGGCAACTTCTGGAATTGATTATGACATAAAACTCTGGTTTCCTACTGCAGAATGTTCTACTTTTGATGAGGAAAAGGCCCAGGTTGTTTCCAGGTTAGTAATGTAAACCACGCAGTATGAAAAGTAAATAAACAATGATTTGTTGGATCATTTTATTTCTTTGAATGGAAGCAAAAGTTATCATTGTTGTCATTATTACTTGTTACATGCACGATCATTGATTTATTGATTTGATTAAATTGTCTGTTACAGGAGTGTTTATCAATTTATGTTGATTGATGAATTGATTTGATTAAATTGTCTGTTACAGGAGTGTTAATCAATTTATGTTGATTGATGAATTGATTTGATTAAATTGTCTGTTACAGGAGTGTTTATTAATTTATGTTGATTGATGAATTGAATTTGTTTCTATAAGGCGGAATGAGGTAATGTTGGAGGAGATGAAAGATACGATAACTGTCCCTGCCTCCTTGATGATTAGGATGCTGGCATCATTAAACCAGATCAGACGAGGTAGAAACATAATAAACCAGATCAGACGAGGTAGAAACATATTAAACCAGATCAGACGAGGTAGAAATATATAAAACCAGATCAGACGAGGTAGAAATATATTAAACCAGATCAGACAAGGTAGAAATATATTAAACCAGATCAGACTAGGTAGAAATATATTAAATCAGATCAGACGAGGTAGAAATATATTAAACCAGATCAGACCAGGTAGAAACATATTAAACCAGATCAGACGAGGTAGAAATATATTAAACCAGATCAGACTAGGTAGAAATATATTAAAACGGATCAGACGAGGTAGAAATATATTAAACCAGATCAGACGAGGTAGAAATATATTAAACCAGATCAGACCAGGTAAAAATATATAAATATACAATGAATTGCAAAACGATCAACATCCTAGATTCTCTTGAATATTTCTAAATGTCGCAAAAGCTTGAATTTGTTAAAATTGACCAGAAAATGTCACATCTTTAAAACCATTCGTTTCAGCTAAATAAACTACCAGAGTAGAATTATTTAAACTCCAGTTTCTTAAACAATTTTCTACCATGGGTATTGGGTATTCATACTCGTTGTCAGCAAATCAAGGTTTTTATGGGTTTGTGAAACTAAAATTAGAATTTAAACTCTTCAGAAAATTTTACCCTATCCCTGGATTCTAATTTGCTTGTCATTTTTTTTAAATATTCTGTGGATTCTGTACAATGCGACTCGGACAGATACCTGAATTTTGTGGGGGCCTGGAGTATATTTTCTAATAGTTCAGTTATTAATTAATTATTTTAGGACAAGGGAGCAGTAATGATCCCGGCTAAAATGGTTTCAGTTCGTAGTGCAGAGAAGTTTGAATGTATTTCCATTAATGAAAACTGGGAAGAAGATCATGAATTTTATTGTGATTTCTGATGATTCGTTGAATGCACAAGATTTTGGATTCCTGGATCCGATTCCGCAAAAATATGCGATCCACAGATCCGGATCCAAAGGTTTAAATATAAACCAAAAGCTGCAAAAAAAAATTTTTTACTCTCAAACCCCAAGTCTGAACCGTTGAAAAAAAAGTGAGATTAAAGAAATTTCCTGATCACTGAATGGGTTATCAAGTCTTAGCATTCTAATAAGCGAAGACAGGAAGAATAATAATTTAAATATTCTGTTTTGTTAAAAAAAAAATTGTAAATCGTAAAGAAATGTTCATGACCTGGATCTGGATATATTTTTCCCCATGCGAATCTATGATCCTGATCCGGATCCAAAGCACTGCTGTATTTACACTCTAGGGGTGAAGGTTTCACAGTTTTGCTCCCCTATATCTATACAGGAATAGATTTGGTTAGTTTTTTAAGATAAAAACAGTTCCAAGTTAGAAGGTGACGGATGAATGAGGAAGATTCTAATAAAGGGCCAAAATCGATCATCCTTAATCTGCAGATATAGTTAGTCCCCAGGAAATATGTTGAAGACGACCTAAAACTAATCTAAAGCGTTTTTTCTGTTTAAAAGGTGAACAATTCCTTTATATAACAATCTGGGCTAACTGCATTATTCTTATTTTCCCCGCATTATTTATGTGGCTCACCGTTATACTATTATACAATATACAATCTACAATTCATTGTTTTTTTAAGCATGGATTATTCATTATTATTATTTTTTATCAAATTTACATTAAACCCCAAAATTTACATCCTACACCGAAAGTGTGACCGAATCTTAATTTTAAATTGTCAGGTTGTATTAGGTTTTCTTTGAACTAAGAACTCAATAAAATTGTCAATTTTTGATTTTAATTAATGTAAGTTGTGACAATATTTTAAAAGTTCTTTTTCAAAATATTCATTGTTTTGTGTTTCTTCATTTATATCACTTTAAAGTGTTGATTTTATAAAGAAATAATGAAATAAATTTCATCTTAAATTGTAAAAAGTGTTCAGAAATTTTACGTACACATGAATTTACACATAAATTATTTACCAGTTTTTGTGTTTGAAATAATAATAATAACTTGTGATGAAATCCCAATTTTATTGTAAGTTACTGAAAGTGTTTGAACTAAAAATATTTAAATACGCGCTCATACCCCGTTAACCTAAAAAGATTAAATATGTTTTGCAGTTCTGAACAAAATTTCTAGTTGTTCATTTATCAGGAATTGATAAGATTTATAAGGGTTCAGGTAGATATAAGGGTTCAGGTAGATATAAGGGTTCAGGTAGATATATGGGTTCAGGTAGTATAAGGGTTCAGGTAGATATGAGGGTTCAGGTAGATATATGGGTTCAGGTAGATATATGGGTTCAGGTAGATATAAGGGTTCAGGTAGATATAAAAGTTGCCTGAAAAAAAAACGATTGATGAAAGACTTGCATCAATCAGAGAAATGAATGAACGATCGTTTTTTAAATGTACGAAAAAAAAACTTGAAAAAACTGAACAAACGATTTTATCTATCAAACGAGTTTACTGAACAAAGTATTTGCCTACCGATTATTCAGTGAGAAAAGGAAGGAATTAGATGGAAAATGAACGATAATTACGAGAAAGAGCTAAATTTTTTTTGAACGATTTAAGAACCCTGAATGAAATAGGTCGTTCTCAAACAATGAACAAACTAAATGAAGAAAAACGAAGGTGTCCATCTTTTAAAGCGGCAATGTTTCAACGTTTTTACGCAACATCCTCTGAACGTCCGACATATTGCAATATCAGACCTACCACAGCTGTAGGTCAGTCGCACATTTGTTTTTTTTAATCCGACCTACAGACTATAGCCATGCATGGAGCGGGTTGATTTTGAAGGAAGATGCCCTCTTTTAGTAGGTTAGATGTACAATTTTAGTAGGTCGAATATACACATTTTGTAGGTCGGATGTACACTTTTTTTTAAGTCGGATGTACGCTTCATGTAGGTCGTATGTACACTTTTTCAAGGTCGGATGTACACTTTTTGTAGGTTGGATGTACACTTTTTGTAGGTCGGACGGTCATTCATTGTAGGTCAGCCTAACAGTTTTGGTAAGTCAATACACGGTAATGTTGATCCGCTCTACTGCCCATTCGACCTATATTGCAACATCTGACCTATTCAGCAGCTTTTGTCATGCCTAGCGCAGCAGGGTAGAAATAATTAGCTGTACGTAGCTGTCGGACGGCCACTCAATTTTCTAGTTTGGATGGGCACTTTTTGTAGGTGGCATGGGCATTTTTCTAGTTCAGATGGGCACTATTTGTAGGTCGGATCCGAACTTCGAAAAATTCTAAAATTACTTGGTATGAAGTTTACAAAAATATACATATTTTAAGATTTGCATCAAGCTTTTAAAAAATACAATTTTTTAAGTAAAGAAAAAACCTAAAAGAAACGTAAAATAAAAACTTTGAAAATATACATATTTTAAGGTTTGCATCAAACTTTTAACCCTTAAAAAAATATAATTTTTAAGTAAAGAAAAAACCTAAAAAAATACGTAAATATACGTAAAATAAAAACCTAAAACCTTTGAAACATTTCTTGGCATGAAAGTTCCGAAAATATACGTAATTTTAGGTTTGCATCAAACTTTTAACTCTAAAAAAAACTTTTTAAGTAAAGAAAACCCCTAAAATATACGTAAAAATACGTAAAATAAAAACTTAAAAACTTTGAGATATTACTTTGTATGAAATTTATGAAAATATACGTATTTTTAGGTTTGCATCAAACTTTTAAACTCTAAAAAAAATACAATTTTTAAGTAAAGAAAAAACCTAAAAAACACGTTAAAATACGTAAAATAAAAACTTTGAAACATTTCTTGGTAAGAAATTTATTCGTGAATATATTGACACTTCAAAAAATTACTTGGTATGAAATTTACGAAAATATACGTATTTTTAAGTTTGCCTCAAACTTTATAACTCTAAAAAAATACAATTTTTTAAGTTAATGAAAACCTAAAAAATGCGTAAAATAAAAATCTGAAAACTTCATAAGTAAAAAAGTATAAAATACAACTTTATAAGTAAAGAAACCCCCTAAAAAATACGTAAAATAAAAACTTTGAAAAAGTTCTTGGTATGAAATTTACGAAATTATACGTATTTTAGGTTTGCATCAAACTTTCAAAAAATACAATTTTTAAGTAAAAAAAAATTTAAAAAATACGTAAATATACGTAAGTTCTTTACCCAAAAGTTGAGCATACGTATTTATACGTAAAAATACATATTAATACGTATACCTATATAGAGACTTTGGTATATTTAGGTTTTCGGGTTAGTAGGGAGACTCCGTATTGTGTTCTATACACTACAGTTCCGTTTGAGAAGTTAGGTTTCTAATCTCATGAATTTATCAAAAAAAAATTAATTCAAAGCTCTGAAACCTAACTTTTTCATTTCCAATATTCTAGATATAATCGCGTATTGGAAACCAGAATTAATTATTTAGTTAAACCGTATCATAGATTTTATACTTTCAACCTTAATAGTCCCGTAGGAATCTATAGTTAGCCGCAAACAGTCTTCGAATATAAAATAAGAATAATACAATAGCCCCCCCCCCCTTCACATTGTTTTAATCTTCCAGTCAGCTTCTGATACTTTCTCACAGTTGGTTCAACTGATTATTGCTTTGGTCTTTCTAGTCTTCTTAGAGGTTTCATAGGTCTTATACTTCCTCTTTTCCTTTTAAACTACAAAAATTCAAGCTTTGGAATAAAAAGTCAAAATCGAAAAATTTTATAAGTTATAAATTCTAGGAATTTAGTTTAACCGAGTTTCCGGCAGCAAATTAAGTAGTAAACAATTTTTTGGGATTGATAATTTGTTTAGTTTTTAAATTAAAACATTTTATTGTATTATTAGGAACAAATTGATTTTAGAAATTTAGTGAATAATTGTTTGTTCACTGTTCTATATCCAACTAGCTGTAGGGCCGGCGTTGCCCACGAAAAAAAAAAAAATTAAACGTTATTTCTTTAGCCTATAACACCCACGCACCACCCGTGAGTGTCCATAAACGATTTCAACCCATCCGGTCCAACCGTTTTGCCGGCTATACGCAACATATATATATATATCAGTTGAAACGCAACAATCTTCTTATAACATTTTATTCATAAACAAATTGTTTCATGCTTTTATGCAATCATCAGTATGAAATTATATATATATACATATATATATATATATATTTATTTATTTATGTATATACGAATGTCTTGTTTTATAATATAGATTAAGTCTTTTTTATCTACTAGTGACTGTTCTTAAAGACTCATTCTTTATAAATAAAAGTCAGATTAGTGTTTTAAAATGTAAATGCACTTATTTTGAATATGGAATCATTGCACTATTCTAGCAATTTGCTATAAAAATAAAATCTATATGTGGTAATAGAGGTTTTGGGTACCTTTAGAACTGTTCATAAGTTTTTTCTTTTTATCAGTTCCTTTTCCGTAAATTAATGATTCTATTTTTTTTACGGAAATAAGTTAATTGGTTTCATCATTTTTGCAAATAAGGAGGCTGTCGAAGCGAAATCACATTCCCCGTTAATGGGTCCCATTCTTACAATTAAACAACAGTTTTGGGATTCTTGTTATTTTTAAAGTTAAATGTAAGTTATGTTAATCAGTTATTGAATGCATTTTGAAGCACAATGCTTTTTTAACTGTATCCCACACAAAATTTTGGCCCGACCGGACAAGCCGATTTGACGTTTATGGGATAAAAAAAACAGACAAGCCAAGTATAAACATTCTAGGCTTTTAGGGCGCTTCGCAAAATAAAAAAAATTCGTAGATTTTCAAAATTTTTAAAAATCGAATTTTGTTGGAGGCAAATATTTGAAAATTTTATGGTCCGTAAACCTTCCCTGGGGTCTCACAAGTCCCACAAAATTGGGCCCGATCAGTCCAGCTGCTTTGACTTCTTTTTGACACATTCAAAAAGACACCTATTCGCGAGTTCAAAGTTATCAGAGGACCAGCTATGTCCGTATAACCTGTCACTGTATACGAACTAAGGAACTATAGTGATTGTATCCTTATGAAATTTTAAAAATCTGTTTTTGAAAGCTTCATAAATAAATGTTGGGTTTCATATGTCAACTTTTACAGGTGTCAGGATAACCAATGTATAAATGGGTTTGCGCTGTTAGGACCACTTTTCTGGGCTGTCAGCACCTTTTTTTTCGCATTATTTGCGCTGTCTGGACCTCACAAAAAGTTTAAACGGTCGTTATCATGACCTTTATATTGTAATGTTATATCGAAATATTTTGGTATTCGAAACTCAAAAATTTAGAATAACAGTTTCAAAACGAAAATCAAAAGACCGTTAATTATAATACGAAATCGTTCTAATTACAGTGAAGAAAATTATATATTTAACAATAAACATTAAAAGGGAAATGTTTCAAAAAGTGAACATTCATATAATTCTTATTCAAAGACATCTGAACATTTTTAAATAAGATTATTTATTAAAGATTATTGTTAACTCTCAAAAATATTTGCTTCCTCTTAATACTTTATTACTGTACATTGTATGTATAACACTGTACACTGTGCAGGGTGTTCCACATCATATTGGATCACAGACTACAGGCCTATAGTGTCCCGGCACGCCATGCTACAGTTCCATGTAATATTTTTTTGACTGACATCTCACGGCCACTTGTTGCATTCAGGGGTTAAGTTTTACAACTATACAAATACTCCAATTTTAAACATAAAACATAACGTTTATGAATATTGTCTATTTTTAAAGATTTTGCATTTCGTATTCAAAGGATCCCTGAATACAGATGTCTCCTGATTGGTCGTGTACAGTACTTGTACACAATAGAACATGCTGTGGAAAATATCGCATATTATAGGTGTTAATCGATCTTTGTAACTCTCTTAGCTCTGTATTGGATACAGAAAATACAAGGTTCTCCCAGTATTTACTGTATAAATTGTATGTACACTGTACAGGGTGTTCCACTTCCTATTGGACACATTGTATGTACACTGTACAGGGTGTTCCACTTCATATTGCATACATTGTATGTACACTGTACAGGGTGTTCAACTTCCTATTGGATACAGAAAATACAAGGTTCTCCCAGTATTCCTTATAGGTATTTCACTATCGTATGTGACCGTGTTACGTTCTGTAAAATGAAAATTTTTAAAAAAATAGATAAATATAAATATTTTGGCTTGATTATTAAAATATGAATATATAATTATCTTTGTCTTTATAATAGCTAAGCTCGCTACAAGGGCGTATACAGGGGGGGGGGGCAAGGGGCAGTGCCCCCCCGTAGAACTCAGAGTTTTCACACTTTTCAAATCTTAAACTCAAGAGTGAAGAACATAAAAAAATAGTTTGCTGTTCATTTTTTCAAATCTTAAACTGAAGAGTGAAGAACATAAAAAATTTGTTTCCTGTTCATTCAGTATGCACTTTGAAGATTGTACACGTGGACCAGAGTCACCATGACAGAAGTCCGAATGAAAAATCTATTAATAATACGCATTCATCCTAATCGGATGGGCGCTATTAGGGATAGCGAAGTAAAACAATTTTTTTTAAATGCAAAGCCAAGAAGACTTGAGTTAGGAGGTAGTAAAAGACCATTTTTGGTTTTTGTAATTTGGATTTAATTTACTTCATTCATTGCACCGCCGTTTTGTAATCTTTCTTTTTATTAAAAACTAGCTGAAGTGCCATACGTTGCCCTTGGAATTAAAAAAATCGAATTAAAAAAGCTTGTAATTTATTTAGCTTATGTCATCCCTAAGGAAAGCCATGAGTTCCCTTACTAAAATTGCCCATTTGATTCAGCCGTTTGGCCAGTTATAATAGGGTCCGGGTAAACTATTGCTATAAATAAAAAGTATAATATCGAAAAAACAAACCATCCTATCCATTCTATTCCGTATCCCACCTTATAAACCTATTTATTATGGTACCAATACAAACGTCAAATCTAAGACTTACAAGCGTCGGACAGTATAAACGTCGGACCAGGACAAATGTCGGACTAGTACAAACGTCGACAATACAAACGTCTAGTCCGACCAGGACAAATGTCGGACTAGTACAAACGTAGGACTGGTACAAATGTCGGACAGACCGTACGTCGGACTAAGGAAAAACTAATTTTATTATTAAGATTTAAAAAAAGCGTTACTTCCTTTTATCGACTGGTCTGATGAAAATATACCCAACGGAACTAAGTTCTTGCCACTTACTCAAATATTTATTTATATCTTTGCAACCTGGTTACGGTATTAACCTTTGATACCTTTAAGCTTAAACATTAAAGGTTATACGACATCAAGTTGCAAAGATATAGGCATATTGAAACATCAGAGTTTGTGACAATTGAACTCAACTCCTTTTTGGTCTGTTGTTTTATACAGTGCTATCTTCAAAGGATGAGACTTTATTCAGTTGTCTTTGATTTTCATTACAATGGTCTTTTTTTCAGGGTAAGGAGAGGAGGAGAATGGATAGGATAGGATAGTTTGAAATATCATTGGGTTGCAAAGATATAGGGATTAGATAATCAGAGTTTGTGACAAAGAGTCAATTTTTGTAAATATCAAAAATATACTTTGCAACATTTTCAAAACCTAATACGCATTCAAGAAAAGCTAAAAATGTCCAAATTCCTTTCAAGGTGTCTGCACAAAAATAAATAGATATGAGATATGTGTTTGCTAAAATCGACGTTATCTTTTGCATATTAGATAAAGTGTAGAATTATGGTTTCAATGGTGTCATTGTGAATCGTACATGCAACTCTGTTTTTTTTTCATTTTCTTTTTTATTTTCATTTTTTTTTTTAAATTACGCAGCTTACATTCTTGTTGAGCAGTACAAATAGTTTTGATAATAGTCCCTGATTTACAGAAAAGTGATTTGCTTCAGAAACAATGGAGAAATTGTAAAAATTAAACATCTTTGTAACAACATCTAATACACTGTAATATTGTCTTCCTATACCATAGTTTTCTGGTTCTCACTGTAGCAAAATATCTAATTTTGATTAAATGAATCTTACAATTTTAACCAAAAAAAGAAGTATCATATTAATAAATTGTTAATCAGTGACTTAAAAACTTTTAAAGTTTAAAAATATGAAAAATGTTAAAGTGACCCTGGATTATATCTACAGAGATAATTCCCAGTCTTGTATCTGCATAAATGTCTTTAAGTCAAAGTTCAAAATTATTGACTTTTAAATGCAATTTCTTTGCATGCAATTCAGCGCAATTCCGCGAATATTTAATTACTCCCTTGCTTGCAATTAAAGCACAATTCTGCGCAAGCGGAAGCAATCATTGCGCGCAATTCCGCGCAACAGAATTCCGATTGGAAACCCTACTCACGACCCTCAGATTTCATTTCTCCCAGATTATAACAACTTCAGGCCTTAAAAATTAGATTTTCTTCTCAACGCCTTACTGCTCTGAGTAAACCATTTCACCATCAATAAATTAATGAATATATTTAATATATCTCACAAAAACTTCCATTTCTCTTGTAAAATCAAATTAATTTCTATCTTAAAAATGATTAACTTTTTACCCTTAAAATTGGAAATATATGTTCCACAAAAGTAATAATAAATCTTCGTCTGCGGAACAACAATAGTTATTAACTTTTTGGATTTCTGATCATTGTTTACTTTTAGAGAAATCAATATTTTTCTTTTCAGCTTCAGCAATCAGATAAAAATTCTCTGAAAAGTAGAAGAAGGGAGAATAAGATATTAATTTGATTCATGGCTATAATTTGATATATGATTGATGGCTATCATTTGATATATGATTGATGGCTATAATTTGATATATGATTCATGGCTATAATTNAACAATAACAATAACAATAACAATAACAATAACAATAACAATAACAATAACAATAACAATAACAATAACAATAACAATAACAATAACAATAACAATAACAATAACAATAACAATAACAATAACAATAACAATAACAATAACAATAACAATAACAATAACAATAACAATAACAATAACAATAACAATAACAATAACAATAACAATAACAATAACAATAACAATAACAATAACAATAACAATAACAATAACAATAACAATAACAATAACAATAACAATAACAATAACAATAACAATAACAATAACAATAACAATAACAATAACAATAACAATAACAATAACAATAACAATAACAATAACAATAACAATAACAATAACAATAACAATAACAATAACAATAACAATAACAATAACAATAACAATAACAATAACAATAACAATAACAATAACAATAACAATAACAATAACAATAACAATAACAATAACAATAACAATAACAATAACAATAACAATAACAATAACAATAACAATAACAATAACAATAACAATAACAATAACAATAACAATAACAATAACAATAACAATAACAATAACAATAACAATAACAATAACAATAACAATAACAATAACAATAACAATAACAATAACAATAACAATAACAATAACAATAACAATAACAATAACAATAACAATAACAATAACAATAACAATAACAATATCAATAACAATAACAATAACAATAACAATAACAATAACAATAACAATAACAATAACAATAACAATAACAATAACAATATCAATAACAATATCAACAACAATAACAATAACAAAGACTAAATTACTTTACAATTTAATAATTATATTTAATTATTTAGAACAGCACCGTGGTAGATGCGGATAAAGAAGATTGGATCTGCAATTTTAGGAGAAATAAATAAAGATTTGATATGTTGATTAATTAATATGATTTTGAAATAAATAAACATTTTTGATTACAATATTGTATTTGTTTTTTTAGATGGCTACAGTCCTGACCGGTCTTTACAATTGTGTGTCAAGTCAGGGGCGCACACAGGGTCCCAATCCCCTCCCAACAGAAATCATATTCACCCATTTTCATAATGAAGTTTAGAGAGAATCCAATAAAAGTTTATGTTAAAATCATTGTTCTCTTAATTTTGGATTATCATTAAAGCAAATAGAGCACCATAGGGGTATATTTCCCTTGCCTTGGACATTATGCAAAAAACGAAAATTTTGCGAAAAAAAACTGAATTTTTAAAAACAAATTTAAAATTTTAACGAAAAATTTGCGAAAATTCATCAAAAAAGACTATATTTTGAGAATACAAGACTCATTTTCAAAGATGAATATGTCCGCGAGCCCAATTGATGGATATAGATATAGATTTAAGAACGAATAGGAGACACCAGACAATTCATAGATTTGCTGGAAAATTCTTTCTCGACCGTTAAGATCTTTTTTCTTAAAACACAAAAAAAAATCTACTACAGGAAGAACCAAAATAATTCGGAAAGATAGCTAGTGAAATCAAATTCTCTTCATCAAACATTTATTAAAGTAAAGGAAGAGTAATTATCTATATGACATAATAAAACTTCAAATATTGAGCTATCAGAGCAGATAATTCCACAAGTTCTTTTGAGCAATTAATTTTTTGCAGCTATGAAACTAATGGTTTTCACAAAATTTTCGCATTTTCTCGAAAAATATTTGCGCGAAATTTCGCTTCATTTATTTTCGCGAAAAAGTTTGCGAAATCCAACCGAAAATTTTTGCATTTTTTCGCGAAACGTTTCGTTCGCTGGAAACCCTAGTTTACACCCTTTGATTATTGAGAATGTCAAGTCAACTAGAAATATCAAAAATGGGCTAACACCCTTTGATTATTGTGGATGTCAAATAGGGCTGGGCACGTTCCGACTTTTTTGAAATCGTTTCGTTCTAGAACGAGGACCTTCAGCTAAATCTTTCCATTCTCGTTCCTTTTTTATCGTTCCGTTCTCGTTCCATTCTGTCCCGTTCCGTTCGGAGTTGAAGAACGGTCTTCCCATTCCGTTCCGTTCTTGGGTTTCTTATTTAAAGAACGGTTCCATCCCTCTCGTTCCGTTCTTAGTCAAAGAACGTTTCCATTCCCCCCGTTCCGTTCTTGGTATAAAGTTATATAGTTAGTTATAAAGGGGGTGTACAATTTGTAGATTTTTGAAAAATATTTAATTTTCATAATCAATATTTATTTCAATAATATCAAAAAGATATATAAATAAATTATAGATATCAATTTCTTTCAACCTAAATCCCCCCCTCCCCCCCGTCGAAAAACTATATTTTTTAGCAGTTTTTATATTTTGGAGATATTGTTTTAAGAACCATAGTTGTTGAAAGAAAATGCTGTAACGATCAAAGACGGTCTTTAAGCAGACATTTCTCCTGGGACACCCTGTATATCCCTGTATATCCCTGTACCGTGTAGGGTGTATAATGTATAATGTGAGAAGAGGCTGGGGAAGTGGAGGGGATGGCGGGTTAAGGGGAGGGGGGTCAGGTGATTAAATAAAAAAATCTTTAACTATTTATAGATGATTTAGAACACATTCCTGATTTAAAATGCGTTCCCAACTTAGAATGAGTTCTTAATAATAAGAACGCGTTAACGATTTTAACCGTTCTTTTCAAGCAATTCCCGTTCCGTTCCGTTCCGTTCTTTTACTAATCGTTCCAATATTTTTAAGAACGCGTTCTAAGCGTTCGTTTTTTTCGGAACAATGGGATCGTTCTTGATCGTTCCGTTCGTTCCCGGAAAAGAACGATCGTTCCACCAGGAACGCGCCCAGCCCTAATGTCAAGTCTACTAGAAATATCGAGAATTGGTTTACATCCTTTGATTATTGTAGATGTTAAGTCTACTAGAAATATCAAGAATGGGTTTATGCCCTTTGATAAGTGTGGATGTCAAGTCTATTAGAAACATCATGAATGGATTTACACCTTTTGATTAGTGTGGATGTCAAGTCTATAAGAAACATCAGGAATGGATTTACACCCTTTGATTTGTGTGGATGTCAAGTCTGTTAGAAACATCAGGAATGGATTTACACCCTTTGATTAGTGTGGATGTCAAGTCTATTAGAAACATCATGAATGGATTTACACCCTTTGATTAGTGTGAATGTCAATTCTATTAGAAACATCATGAATGGATAATTTGTGTGGATGTCTAGTCTATTAGAAACATCAGGAATGGATTTACACACTTTGATTTGTGTAGATGTCAAGTCTATTAGAAACATCAGGAATGGATTTACACCCTTTGATTTGTGTGGATGTCAAGTCTATTAGAAACATCAGGAATGGATTTACACCCTTTGATTAGTGTGGATGTCAAGTCTACTAGAAAAATCAAGAATGAATTTACACCCTTTGATTAGTGTGGATGTCAAGTCTACTAGAAAAATCAAGAATATTTACACCCTTTGATTAGTGTGGATGTCAAGTCTATTAGAAACATCAGGAATGGATTTACACCCTTTGATTAGTGTGGGTGTCAAGTCTATTAGAACATCAGGAATGGATTTACACCCTTTGATTAGTGTGGATGTCAAGTCTACTAGAAAAATCAAGAATGGATTTACACCCTTTGATTTGTGTGGATGTCAAGTCTATTAGAAACATCAGGAATGGATTTAAACCCTTTGATTAGTGTGGATATCAAGTCTACTAGAAACATCAAGAATGGATTTAAACCCTTTGATTAGTGTGGATATCAAGTCTACTAGAAACATCAAGAATGGATTTACACCCATTAATATGCTTAAAAAGTCTGTTTGCAGTTAGAATGTGAGCTGACTTGTTCTAAATATTGCTTACATTTTTATTGTTACCAAAATTTGATACTTTTCCTAAATCAAGTTATTTAAGTGCAAGGAGTTTATTCCTGAAAAAAAATAATCATCAAAAGGCTGACTATAGATTTCTTTAAAATCTAATATCATTCCTAACAAAACAAATTTAAACTATACCATTAATATGTAATATGTAATATATGAGGGTGTATGTATATTAAATGTGTGTGAATAAATCTTTAATAATAATAATATTTTGATGAAAAATAGTTTCTTGACCACATGAGCGGACAGAGAATTTCCTATCTTACTTGCATAATTCAAATGCATATTAATGTTCCTTACTCATTACTCCAAATTGTAATATTGTAATATTTTTGACCCCCCTTGCCATAAAAATGCTATTATTCTTTATATAGTTATAGTCCCGTATGTAGTCCACTGTAGTCCCAACTCAAGGACTATATAATTTATCCCTCTCTGTATAGTTATGTATTAACTCTTTAAGTTCTGCAAGTAGTCTCCTGAGACTGCTCCCCTTTGTAGTCCCCTGTAGTCCCAATTCAAGGACTATATTAAAATGTATAGTTCTGTATTATTCTCTGAAGTCCAGAGTAGTCTCCTCAAACTACTTCACTTTGTAGTCCATAATGCAAATAGCTATAGTTGTTTATCAACAAGGGGGGAGGGGATTTGAGATAAATGGGAAATAATAAGTTAAAATTTGAAAATATGACTGCAAAAAAATTGTCAACTACTTTTTAAGAGTGAAATCACTTTGAAGGTTGCTATATTGGTTTTGTTATAAAAAGGCCTCTATCGGTTTTTCTTACATATAAGATTTATAAAATTGATTAACATCTGCTCTTTTGCCGTCACTCTTACATCTCTCTCTCTTTGCATTTTTTCTCCAAATCTCAATTAACTGTTGATCAGGATGGACGAAGGAGGGAGGGGTGGCTGCTCTCAGGGTTTTTGAATTTCTAAGAAAAACCATAGTTTCCCTCAGATATATCAATAATTTGATGATTTATTGCAGAGTGCGGGCCATATAGAAGGCTCTAAATTAGACATAGAACAATTTTTATTTTGGGACTGTTGAGTAAAAATTCATCTTTAAATTCAAATTCAATAGAAGGAAATGTAAAAGAATAAGATAAAGTGTTTGTTTACTTCAACCCCCAGGCCCTGCCCACTGAAAAGATGTAAAACCAGATCCCCACATTCCATCTGCAGTATGGAGTTTAAAGAAGAAAATAAAAAATCCCCAAGGTATATTTCTAATTGGGGCTGGACAATGTTCCCTTAACAAACTTTTTAAAAAATTAACAATTGCCGCAATTCCTTTTTGTGACATCATTTTGGAGGTAAATGGGTGTGGGCAGTATGCATTAGAGATGTCAACGATAGTGTAACGTAACGTAAAATGTACGTTTTTGTACGTTACGTTACAATAATGTGTAACGTTTGGATATATTCTATATAACGTGAACGTTAAACGTTCACGTTATAGGAGCTCATACTTAACGTTAACGTTAAACGTTACCGTTAGAGGAATATACCCCCAACGTTAGCGTTTTGTGGAAATGTAACGTTATTTTTCTAATATCTACAACTTTTTTGACCATAACGTAAAGAAATGTTTTGTTTCCAAGGGGAGCTTGAAAGTCTAACGTTTGAAAAATGAATTGTGATATGATTGAATATCGTAACGAAAGGATTTCTATTTCAAAGTTCAACTTATAAAAAGTGTAACGTTGTATAACTGAAAAATGCATTACTGTTTATGAAAACGTTATGAAATTCAACATTCCAAAAATGGGTTCTTATTTTAATAATCAGGAAACGAAAGTTTTTTTTACAGAGTATAAATTTCAATAATGTAACGTATAACATTTAAAAAATGTAAGTCTGTAAATCATAATGTTTCATAATTTTTCTCTGAATACTAAATTGATTAGTCTAACGTTAGATATATGTCTAATGAAAATGTTCTTCATAAAACGTTAGACTATGAGGGCTGAGTTTTAATTTTAAAAGTGTAACAATAATTCTGTCAATCAAAACATTTCAAAACGTCTCTAATATATCAATGTAAGAGATTCGACTGATGATCATAAGAGCAAAGACTTATGGTTTTTCATTTCAAGTTGAAAGAAAATGAGATTATGCCAAAAACTCTAATTTTCATTTAATATATCTTTGCAACTCGATGTCGTAGACCATTAATATTGAAATATACAAGGTTTAAACCATCGGGTTGGAAAGATATAGGTATTAGTAAATTTAAAAAAAAAATTAAAGTGTAAACGAGTTTTTTTGTAACATGCTATTAGTGAAAATTCAAATCTTATAAATGATTCTTGGACATCTTGTTTGATGAAACCCACTAAAACTCTGGAAAAGGAAGACGACATTAAGAAATTTGCAAAAAAAAATCAACTTAAGCGGAACGGGTCTGTGAACAAACACAATTACTGGGTTTCATATTTATTTGACTACTTGAAATCATAACTTCAGTTGGCGTGGTTCATGTTTAGGTTGAAAAATTTAGAAATGTAGATACTTACTAAAATGCAACAATATTTTATCAATTGGAAATTGCGTTTTATGTTTTATTCATCAATAGATTTTCATGAAACTTTAGAATAGGAAAAAAATTATTTTTTAATCGATTTTTTTTAAAGAAAAAAATGTTAAATAATTTTATTTCGCGTTGTTTGTGTTAAAAAAAAAATAGCACTTGTCTTACTATATTTGATATTTTCACCCCCAAACATGAACTCTGAAAACATTTTCATTGTGGTCTGTAAATTAAAGCTAATGCCGCTTTTTAACTCACTTTGTTTTGTAAGTAACATAAAAAAACACAAAAAGAACTAAAAATTCGCCACAAATTATAATTTTCTAATCTCTACATCTTTGCAAGCTGGTGTTGTAGACTTTTGATATTTCAAGCTATGACTTCTGTTAGATAAGAATGTCTAAAGGAATAGAGTTGTTCACAAACTTATATTTCTAATCCCTATATCTTTGCTACCCAATGTTGTAGACCTTAGATATTTTAAACTATGAATTCTGTTAGATAGAAGAAAAGGGTCAGTCTGCATTGCGTAAAAAAGAAAAAATTAACCCTAAGCTAATCTAAAATAATTTAGAACCACTACTCCACATGCAAAAGTGGTTTGCCTTGCCGAATTTTAACTCATTTTATGAAGTGTCCCAAAACATGTCTATTTTTTAAGCTCGTCAAATACATGATGATAATTTCAAGTGATCCTCCATTTAAAGAGGGCCATGCTCGATTCCAAATGATAACGTGTAAACTTTTATCTGATTGATGATTTGAAATTTAGGAGTGTTTTCCATAGGGTTGCGAATTGACAATTTAATATTGGAGATATCGCCATAAGGCCTAAAATAATATTTCAAAAAATAAATATGATACATCATTTTCTTGGAAATTTCATGCTGAATTCAGATTCGAAAACCATTTTTAAATATATTAAAATCTAAAGAAGTTATGGCCAAATAACGGTACTAAATTCCGGTTTTATAACTTTTTAATGTTTTTGATGAGTTTTTTAGCTGTGACTCACTCAATTTTCAATTTTTTAAAACGCTTTTCAAATTTGAATTTAGCATTGAATTTCCAAGAAAATGATGTATAATATGAAAATTAAAATAAATTTTTTTTGTGGCCTGACGGTGAAAACGCAGCGACTTCCGGTGGGCGGTTGGCTCTATTCCAATATTGATCACCCCTACTGGACATGCCACTCCATAAATGGAAGGTCACTTGAAATTACGTCTCTAGTCCCTTAAAGACACACTTTGAGTTGAAAGTCTAATGCTAAAAACTTTCATTCACGAATTTTAAAAATCGTTAAAAATAACAATATTATAACATCTTTATATTGCATAATGCATATTCTTCTACACATTCTCTAAAAAGGTACGTAACGAATAAAAAAATATTCTTTGCACTGAAATGCATTGTAACGTACAGAACTATGCCCCAATGACGTTTTATTAAAGCAAAACGTTTGTCATCTTTTAGATCTTAAACCAAGTGAAAGTGTAACGTAAGGTCTCTTAAAATATTTACCTTGCATGAAAGTGGAACGTTAAAAAATTGTGGTTTTATTACATTAGCTTTAACGCAACGTTGGGAAAGTTTTTTAAAACGAGAAATGCAAAAGCGTAACGGAGCTTACTATTTTTTCGAAACATTTACTAAAGCTTAACGTTGTATAAGGTATTCAAGTGCAGAAAATTCATTACGTAACGTTACTCTATGCCATAAAATTTCATAATGTGCAACGTAACGTTTCAAACGTTAATACTTTTGATGAACACTATCGTAACGAAAGCTAAAATCTAGAAAAATCAAAACGTTGACATCTCTAGATGCATACTAGGATGTTTAAACCCATCAAGTGTTTTAACTTTAATGTGATCACTATGATAAAACATTTGTTGCATAAAACCTGCTGAGTCGACTTTGCACTGGGTATTCCAGACTGGATAGTACAACTATAAGCATGTACAGTACATATGCTATTGACTTGGATCATGCAACTTTGAGACTGGGGTGTAATATGATCTATTAAAAAATATTGGTAAAATTACCTTTCTAATCTTTTACTCATATAGTTAATTTCAGGCCTAAAAAAGTGGGTGGTTGGTTTTCTAAGAAAGAAAAATATCCAAAAAAAAACATATCCTAAAGAGAAGCACTGTAATGCTTTTCATAAAGTAGTAACAACAACACCACCTCAATCATCATCAACTATGTCATCAGATGGTTCTAGTTATCAATTTTTGATTGAACACTGCTTTCCTTTCTTCAAAAGAGGCCAAAGATCTAGCGAAAGGTTTTTAAATGAAGACACCACAGTGTTTCAAAGAAAACAAGATACATCATCTGAAGCTTTTGAGTTCAAAACCTATAGAGAAACTTCACATTCCCTTTCCAAACAAGAAAGTGTTGTCCATGGGGAGAAATGTAAACAGTCAGCAATCAAAGGTGATTTGAGACATTTAAGTAGCACAAGTTCTTTATACAGCAACAACTTGATCTCAGGCAGTTTGGCTTCCCTTCCAATCACACATGAGATGGTAGCCCTTATACTAGGTGATTTTAGTTTTAAGACAGGTGATTTAAAGTTCCACCATCTTCTTAATTCTGGCAGAGGAGGTAAAATTTTTAAGGGCAAGTGTCAAGTTTGGAGTGTCAATATCCATAGCAGTATTCCTCAAAATGACGATGATGTTAGAGAATGGCTCTCTGATGTAGAAAAACTAACAAATACTCGTCACGAGAATATAGTTTTGTATATGGGTGCTTGTGTGGAACCTCCCAAATTTTCTATAATCACAAGTTTAATTACCTCCAACTCCCTCTACACGAGCATCATGTTCCAGGGTATTAACCTGAAGAAAACCGAACAGCTGAATATACTCAGACAAACTGCAAATGCTCTCTCATACTTACACGATAGAAGCATTATTCATGGAAAACTATGCTCTCACAATATATTTCTAGAGACAACAGTAAAGGTTTCCCTCTTGGACCACTCATTGTCCTCTCTCAATCTTCAGTTCTGCAGTCCTGAGATTGTACGTAATATATGTTCAGACGACAAGGCTTTATGGGAAAAGTCTCAGCATGGAGATGTTTTCGCTTTCGGATCTGTTATGTACCAGCTCTTTACTCTGAAACTACCCCTGGATAACCTTCCTTCCCAGACAAAATTGTATCAAATAGGAATGGGATCTCTACCAGAACCAGAAGATCTTCTGATTTATCCTGGTATGTCCAGCATGATTAAAAAATGCTGGAATCAGGAAATAAAAAACAGACCAACTTTTGAAGATATTTGTAATCAACTTCAACCACCTGTTCTACTTAGTTTGAGTACTTGTAGTTTAGATAGACTGAATTTGACATTCCCTACTCTTTAGGTCCAGTCACAGAGCAGACATAACTCTGCTAATTCTGCCTGGCCAGGTT
Organism: Eurytemora carolleeae; assembly: GCF_000591075.1. Lineage (NCBI taxonomy): Eukaryota > Metazoa > Arthropoda > Copepoda > Calanoida > Temoridae > Eurytemora > Eurytemora carolleeae. The sequence continues at coordinate 88,705 of NW_019396886.1, read as the reverse complement.
TATACTGTACAGGGGATTTTTTTCTTATGACTGACTTGGTATCATAGAGTACATCTATTTGTAGGGTATCATGTGGACAGTTGATTTTGATATTTTTTAACAATGAGATATTGCAGTGTCAAAAAATTGTGCAAACACAGATTTTTTGTGTTCAGAAATTTTTCATAACATACAAAAAGAGTGGAAAGAACAAGTTATCTGGAAGACAAAACACCCAATTTTGATATGCAGTGAACATTTTGACAAAGATTGTTATAGAAAGTTAGACAGCAAAATACTCAGAAATGGTGCAGTTAAAATGGGTTGTGTGAACAACTCATTACAGGTCGCAAGGCATGACCATTCATACCCAAGAGAGAATCTAAGCAAAGAGCAGCTTTTTGAGTCATTGCAACAATCAACATTAAAGGTTAAACAATTTCAGAAAAATTAGTATTTTTCTAAAAACAGTAAAAGGAAAATGGAAGAAAATGTTGAGAGGCTGAAGGAAACCATTACAAATTTGAAAGAAAAGTTCAGCATCCCTGATGAAACACTAAGCAATCTACAGAATACAGCAAAGTACCAGAACAAAATTAAACAGAAGTGTGAAAAAATCAAGTTCTCCAAAACAGAACCTGGAAAAGTATATGAAACCTATCATCGTTTGCAGTAACTCTGCACTTAGTTTCAGCGCAGGCATACAGGTAAAAAAACATCAATAATCTATATACATATTGATTTTGTTTGTCTGGGTGTTAGTTGTTAGTTTCAATAAACATAAAACCGGCTGCACCCATCTAGCCCAAATTTTTTAAATCTTTTTAGGTTAACTTTGAAATAATAATTTATGTTAAAGATATGCAATCTAGACTTATACATAGATCAATTATCTAATGTTCTATACCAAAGATAATATATATATAGATATGCAGACAGGTATAAATTTAGAGGTCTTGAGAAAATGTGCAAAAAGCACCATCTCTGTCGTACGCATGGCATTTTATCCTCTGGATTGTTGCTAATTTATCACTTTGTTTATGCGTGATAACACTAAATGCGTACTATAGTATCAACAATGTAAAATTAATCAATGCAAATAAAACTGAGGTAGGAATTTGACTAGACAAAGTTTAAATGTGCAAGTTGTACTGAATGGCATACGTAAATTAACGCAATTTAAATAAAAATTATGACTTTAAAAGTACATCGAGTCTAGGACAAATTACAAATGATCTGATCATAACATAAACAAAACGCGTACTGTATGTTTGTGTTACCTAGAAATTTAATTTTATTGGTCAAACACGTCCAGATAGCAACACTTGAACTATACAGGATGCAATACGCGTACTGTATGTTTATATAACACAAATGCGTATTTCCTACAGATAGCAGAAAGGGGAGAAAGGAATATAGAAAGTAATCAATTTGCTATAGATGTCTCTTTTTGCACATTTTCTCAGAGGTTCAAAAATTAGTTGTCTGCTACAGGCAATTTAGGAAGGAGGTTTCTACCTGCCTGCATATCTATATATATATTATCTTTGTTCTATACAAACTCTAGAAAATATCAAGCGTGATGATGAAAAGTAAGATTAAATATTGGAAGTGCCCCCTCATTTCATGAATCAAATGGATGTGTTTAATTTTATGTTTACAACCTAAAATTTATATAAATTAATTCAGATTTGTTAAGAGACCTTTGAAGATTGTTTACCAGACAAAAGAACAATAAGATTTTATATGAATTTGTTATGATCAAGGTATTATTGGACTCATACTTATTCTATGCCACATAGTTTCTTCACATTTAAATGATTTATTTAATGCAGAGGACCCTATTTAAGCTTGTGGCATTTATTTAACTGGTTTTATGTTGTCATTAAAGCATCATCCTTTGACCAGAACCCTGCAATGCTCTGATTATTTACTTGTTTCTAATAATAGGAGATGGGGCTTCAGACTGGATGGTTCACCTGGATTTACAGATCAGGTTTTTGAGTTCCTGAAGCAAGAAGTTCAAGAAGGAAGAAAAGTTATTAGAAGTATAACCTTAGATGAAATGTTTAATAATAAACATCTATTCTTTGACGGAGAAAAATACCAAGTTGTGGTAGATCTAGAGGATGAAGAGGAGGTTGGAGATGATGAACAACTTGCAAGTGATGCCCTTGTGTTTTTGCTGGTAGCTGTAAACACTGAACAGTTCTTGGAAGGTTCCACTTGGCTACTTTATTATAAATGAATTAAACAGTGCAGGCAAGTTTTTTTAAACCTAAAAACATTTAGAAACTTTTAAACCCCTTTTAGAAACATACTGCTAACTTTCTGACCAACTGAAAATATTAAAATTTAAAAAATACATTTGAAAATACAGTGTAGAAAATTAGTTCTTTTCTAAAAAAAACTTGCAGAAGCTGGTCTAGAAAGAATCCCTTTTTTACTTTTTATTTATATTTCTTATTTCTTGCAGATGATTTTTTTATTGTTTAGGTCCTGCAAATCTTGTTACAGTGTATCTAGCTGACTGTGGGATTCAAATTACTCTAGTAACTTTTTATTCTCCATCTGTGAATATCTCTTTGTTAAAGACATCAGGAGCTTCAGTAGATCAAGAAAAACTAAATAGTCAGATCAGTTATGATGAATTTAAAAACCTGTGAATTTACTGTTGGACAATTGTCACTGTATTAAGAATGTTCAAAATGCATTCTCTGATCTGGGTGTTCTATATAATAGTAACAGAAGAAAAATCATATTGTTGAGCTCTTTACTGTTCAAAATAACTCAACATTTCATTTTGCCAACAAAATAACAGAAGATACAATCTTTTGACAAAACAATAAGATAAAGGTCAAACCTGAAGTTCACAGTTTCAGCAGAAGTACTGCATCTGAATTTGATTATTGTAGAGAGGATCTAAAACTTCAACAATAAAAAGGAAGTGAAGCTACATCCAAATTTCTCAGAATGTTTGATAAGTTGTTAGATCTACTCAGCAGCAAATCTAAGTTTGGAATTTGGGGCTAAAGCTCCTGTTTCTAAAATAATCTTTGTACTGTTAAGAGTTGTGTGGAACCAACCATTTGCCTTATGATAAAACTTGCAGCATGACAGGGGAGCATCAATCCCCTAAAACTTTGGGAAAAAAGATAGGTCTTTGCATGACATGTTTGAATCCTGCATGCAAAAGTAAGCATTGCAAATATTGTAAGGAAAATGACCAACCCCTCCACAAGAGAATATGTGATTGTGTTGCAAGTAGAAAATTGCATAATATTTTGAACCCTGGAGTTTCTATAAAACAATGTGTGAACTTTGTCAACATGTGAATGCAGATAAACAGAAAAACATTGATGATGTCAGCGCCACTCAATCCTGGAGTGGAAACATGGATTCTCTTGAAACTGTCGCCAAAGCTGGTGGACTAACATTAAACAAGTGGACTAAGATGGGAGATGTTGATGAAACAAAGTACCTTGGATACACTTAGTGTCCTAATTTGACTTTGGTTTAAAGTTGGCAAGTATGATAGAGGAGCTGCCACTGAGCAAAATTTGACTGCTGATAATGCTGAAACAAGAGTAATGACTTTTTTCGCAAAGAGGGATGTACTCAGTGTCCAGGGACAATTTTTTTACCCTCCCCTCATACTTTCCCCCTAAATACTAAAGCTGAGGCTGCTGTTTAGGGTAGGCTGTGAAGAGATAGGTCCAGAGAACTGGAACACTCAGCTTACACTAGGCAGGAGAAAGGAATTCAATGGAATTTTTAAACAGGACAACAATAATTTTCCACATCAGTCAGGACTGCAACAATCTTCACTCACCAAACGTAGCAGTGGTGTTCAAGAAAGTCACAAATGTAGTGGAACATCTACCATTCCAACTTCAAAAAGATTGCTTCATCTATCACGAAATGAAAGACTACTGAAGAAAACATTCAGGTAAATGATATTGTGCTCTTACTGGATACCTCAAACAAGATTGGGCCTTATGAGACAGTTAGGGTAGTCCAGGTCTTCCCGACAACAATAGATTGATCAGACAGATCAAGGTAAAGTATAAGACCTCAAATCAGAACTGTTTGACCAAAGTGATTAGACAGTGTCGGACACTTTCCAAATGATTGACACACCACAACATTGACACTGATGTTGTTGATGATGATGACAGTTCTGGCAGTGACATTGATCATGATGATGTCGATGAAATGGATGAGACACCAGGTAACAATGATCTTGTTCCCCCTCTGCCCACTCAACAACCAAAACTCCAGGTACAATTTGCACCTGAAGGGAAAGAGAAAATTCTGGATCTTAAGAAACCAGGTAAAATAAGGCGTTTCTGAATTTGATGTGTGTTTTAGTGAAAATAACAATTTGATTATTCCTTTGGGTTTAGGAATATGATTTAAACAAAAGAATTTATTTTTGCTATGATTTACTCAGCTGCCAGAAAGACAAAAAAAATCCTGAGTCATAGAGCGAATGTGGAAAGTGTGATTTATAAACTTGATTTTTTTGTATTTTGAAGAAGAATAAAAAACTTGTACTTGTTCAGTAGTTATATTGAAATTTGAATTATGTGTTTCTTTTTGTTTAGTATTTACCTAACAAAATCAATTTAAAATTTTGAGAAAATGTTAAGTTTAATATTACTCTTTGTATGGAATGACGACATTCCGTACTATGTAACTAGTTTATAGTTTACAGTCTATATAGTGCTTAGCCCACCCTCGTTCAAGTTTAACCTACACTCAGTAGGAAAGAAGGGTTTTTCTTTTTTTTAGAGATTCCTGCACTAAATTTTGTAAATAACATTTATTCAATTATGTTAATCTTATTCATTAATATTTACAATTGTAATTATAACCTATTTAATCATTGTTATATTTTCAGTATGTAATCCGAGAGTAAATGTAAAGAGAATAAATGAATAAACACTTTTTGATCATTTCTCTCCCTTGCAAAACTATTAGCAAGGGTAAATATACTGACTAGGATCTGAACTCATCCTACAGTCAGTACAATCTTTAACAGCTCCATTTTAACGTTGCAAAGCGCCAAAAATAATCTTTAAATGTTAAAAATCAAAAATGGTGCAGCTGTTATCGGTCTATGTCAGTATTAACGGCGCGAATCACGGAAAAACAATTGTTAATGTTTGAAAAATCGTTGACGGTGCAGCCATTAACGGTCTATTTCAGTATCAACGGCAAGAAGCTGGACAAACTCCAAATTTTTTTTATCAAAATTCAAATTTCAAAATTCAGAAGACGACATTTAAAAACATCAAAACACGTAAATTGACCTTTTTTACAAAATTAATGCAATTTTAAGCAGAAAAAAAGCAAAATTCTCCGTTTTAATGTTATATTTGAAAGGATACCCCCAAAGGGGGGTAACAATACTCTAGACGATTATAGTCTTACACCAATAAAAGGCAACATTATTGAACATTTCTATTAAAAGTATAATAGGAAATAGGTTACAAAGTTATATAAAACTATAAAACAACTAAATTAGCGATGTAGATATACTGCTACTACAGTTTCATTCAGATCCACAGCTTTGGTTTCCTGAGATCTTCTTGTTAGACATGGGAACCATTCTCCCTGCCTGCTTTATAGAAAAGCACATCTTTTCTGCTCTTCCCTATTTAGGATCATGGATCCAAGACTCTTCTTTAACCAGAGAAGACTCCTTTAATCAGAGTTTTCTGGTTTTTCCCACAGCTCCGATCAAACCCAGCAGTTCCCAGTGGATTGACCATCCTACAACTGTGGGGAGTTGGCGAATTGCTTCATCCTGTACTCTCTGAGGACTGATGCCCAACTTCTATACTTATGGTGAGTTGGCGAATTGCTTCATCCTCTCCTTGTGAGAGCTGGCGCACAACTTGGCTACTTTCTCTTTCCCTCTCTGTGTCCTGAACGCAGATCCCGCCATTTCTTTAGTCCTAGGGCCGGCTAGCTGGTCAGCCACTGTAGGGTGCAACACTAGATAAGGCGGCTGGAGCAGAGGGAGGGGGGGCCAGGTTTAGGTTGATTTGTCCTGAAGAATTTTCCATGCTCTATACCCATCCTCAGCAGGGAGAGGGGTTGGGGGTAGGGGATGGTACATTAACAAAAATCCATTCCGTTTTCTTTTTAGGATCAAATAACAACCAAATCGTTCCCCAGGAATGTAAACTTTTATTTCTTTTCTTCATAAAAATACTGGATATCTAACTTTGAATAAGACTACAGCCGTTTTCGTAAATATCAATACAATGAAGACGACTTTCTATTTAAATGTCTGACAAGTTTTCAAAGAACAGAAACACTTAAACATTTAAACAAAGCGAAGTTGTCAATTAACAGCATCTCAATTTGTCCACTTGTTATTTGAAAAATGCTTGTTAGGGATCAAAGCATTATTAGTAAAAAGTTGTCTTCATTGTATTGATATAATCACCAACCACTGTAAAGTCAAAGTATCAAATCGTTTTCTTTTCAACAAAAACTTAAAAATACAAGTTTACATTTTTTAGTTCATAGCTGCATACAAAAAGCTCTTAATGAGAGCAACAGGGAGACACTTCAGCATTATAGTGTCTAATGTAATGCAGTAAGACAGTAAATAGAATGTTTGAGCATTTTCACAAAAGAAAACTGAGTCTTGATTTTATCACCAAAAAATACGATCTTAAAGGGAGTGACCAGCTTTGTAAGGTAGTTGAACTGAGTATGAAGTGTTGTGGAAAACTTCTTTCGGAATCATTTGAGACATATTAAACTTTTTAAAGATCTGTAAATCCTGAGTTTGAGCGCCAATTCGACGTTCAAAACTCCTACTTTGGGGATAGATACGTTTTCAGAATTTGTTTTTTAAATTATTAGATAACGACAACGAAAAATAAAGTAAAAATTATACAGTAATCTAATTAGATTGTTAGGAACATATTTCTCTAAAAAATTGTGTCAATAAATTAATGCTAAAATCAATTATTTCGTTTTTATTATTATATAGAATTTCTTATCTTTGAATTTATTCGCAGATTTCTTCAAATTCTTCAAATGTCGTCTTTTCAATAATAATTCTAGAAAATCTGCATAAATCTTTTTGAATGATGAGAAACCAGAATAATGAGAAAATAGAAACTAATAATTGAACAAGATAACTTATTTTTGATGATAAGATTAATTTTTATTTGCTCTACATGTTCCTATACATGACGTTTGTAGATTAATGTAGAACTTTTTTTACATTTTATGTCGTCGTTATTTAATAATTTAAAAAAACTAATTCTTTAAACGTATCCATCCCCAAAGTAGGAGTTTTGAACGTCGAATTTGCGCTCAAACTCTAATAAGGCACAACAATAGCAAAAACTTTGCGAAGTTAATTTGTAGAAATTATTTATTACAAAATTTCGCAAAATTACTTTGTAGATATTACGCGAAATTGACGTTTTGCCAATGAAGCAAAATCCTGCGAAATTACACAAAATGAAAATTATTTCTCGTAACTGCACGTAATTTCGCGTAAGTGAATAATCTAATACGTAGGAAATCCTAAGTTACAATACATTCATTTTTGTTCAAACTTTATTTTATTCTTTGCCTGAAATCTTTATCAAGCTGATGTTCAACGTTTAAATTTGATTTAGTAAAATAAATTGTCTACCAGTGTACGGTATAGTGCAGTGTACACTCTGTAATGTAGCAGGGAGAAATACATTCAACTAAAAAATCCACAAAATTTAGTTATTGCCCCCCACCCCTCCCCCAAAAAAGTTAAGATTTGGAGAAGAAATTTAAGGCTTTCCCCCTGGAAACATGGTTTCATTCTAAGGGTTATAAAAGTAGCTTTTCATGCCCATACCTATCTGAATAAGTATAACCTATCTGAATATACCTCTAAACACTGCCTTAAACTAAAATTTTCTAATCCCGATATCTTTGCAACCTGATATTTTAAACTTAGACTTGAATCTCCCAGAATTCATGATTTTGAAATATCAAGGTCTCCTACTTTATGTTGATAAGATGTATGGATCAGAAAATTTTAAATTGTGGCAAAAACTCAATTGCATTCCAATTCATTTGATTCAATTAAAGGGAGAGTCTGTCTAGAAATGGTAGTTTAGCTAAGAATGCAGTAATGTAGAGAAATGTTTTAGGACTCATTTGAGACTCAGACGTTTTACGGTGCATATTTGTTCATCAAGGATGCAAATTCAATCTTTAAATCTTCATTTATTGTCCATTTTGGAGAGATGACTTTGAGAATCATTCATTCAATGAAGACGACGAAAAATGTTACAAAAAATCTACAGTAAACTAATTAGCTGTTTAGAAACATATTTTATATCAGAAATTTGTCAATAAATCAATGTTATAATCAATTATATCTTTTTCATTATTATATTGAATTTCTTATTCTTTATGAATTTGTACGTAGACATCTTTAAATTCTTCAAATGTCGTCTTTTCAATAAAATTCCAGGAAATATACAGAACATGTTTCTGAACAATGAGACATTAAAAAAAAGCAATAACTGAATTAGATTACTTATTTTCCATAATAAAAGTTAATATTTATTTTCTAAACCAGTTCCTGAACAACTAATTAGTTTATTGTAGAATTTTTGTTACATTTTTCGTGGTCGTCTTTGAATAATAAAAAAACAATTCTCAAAATCATCCCTCCAAAATGATCACAATCTATGAGGATTTTAAAGATTGCATGTGTGCTCTTGCTGAACAAATATCCACCGTAAAAAGTCTGATAGGTCTCAAATGTAAAATTTTTGTTCAAATAAACTGTTGCAATAAATTGTCGTAGAAATATTTGAAAAATCTATGTAACGTTTATAGCTAAATATATACTTTGATTTGATTTGATTTATCCTAAAAAATAAGTTTAGACAAGAGATTCTGTTGCTTATTATTTTTACTTAAATGCTGCACTTTGTTGTTTCAAGTCATGAATAAATACTGCATCAAAATCAATATAAATGTCGTCACTGAATCCACATGTTTTCTAAGACACCCTTTATATAACATTTAATAAAAATATAAGAATTTTTTCCTTTCTTTCTAATTTTGTGACAAAAAAAAATCTGAGCTTTTTTCAATTATTATCTTAGATTCTTATACAGGGTGTCCCAATAAACATGGGAATAGAGTGACGAATTCGATATCGTCTTTTTAAATAATTCTTTGATTTAGTAAAGTGAATTGATACCTACTGAGAAAGCTGTAATCTGTAAGAGTTTCGTCTGCTATGTTTACAGTTTGTTTGTTTATGTTTTGACTGCATACGGTTGTATAACAAGAAAATTGCAGTATACAAACAGAATAAACTTGTCCGTCTTCACTGTTCATCTTGCGGAGACATTATAGACACATCTTTGCAGTCTTTTACCCTTTTCATAAAATAAACTCTAGCAGACATAACAATATTATGGCTTTAGAAATTAGGTATTACAATGCTAATTCATAACAAAGACTATATCGAATTCGTCACTGAATTCCCATGTTTTCTAGGACACCCTGTACCTTTTAGGGTTTTAAAAAATTTGCCTCCTAGGACAAATTTTCCAGGATAGGGCTTTGTGGTCAAAAATCTAATAAAAATAAAAATAATATTCTTGAATTAGTCGTATACTAAACAAAAGCAGAAACTCCTGACTTGAGGATTTTATGACGGAAGGAAATAAAAACAAACTTTAAATATTTTGAAAGTTTTAGAAGAAATCTGACGACATTTTAAAAATACTTTTAATAAAAATCAGCATTTAAATAAAATAAACCAATAACCAGGATGTCTTAGTAAACATTCACATTCAGCTGATCAGCATGAAACAAATTGTGTTTAAATTTCAAATAGTGATTTATCTGCACCCACCTGCACGTAGGGTTGGTAACGTTTTGATTTTTGAAAAAAACGATCGTTTCGTTAAGAAAACGTCGAGGAAAATCGAAAAACGAAACGATCGTTTTTAAAAACGATCGTTTTTTAAAAAGTTCGTTTTTTAAAAACTGTCGTTTTTTAAACGATCGTTATAAAAAACGATCGTTTAAAAAAACGATCGTTTTTCAAAACGATCGTTTTTATAAAGTTCGTCATTTTGTTAACGATCGTTAACGACTACCCTTCGTTAACGATCGTTAACGACTACCCTTCGTTAACGACTACCCTTTGTTAACGATCGTTAACGACTACCCTTCTTGATAATAACCGTAAATTTGGAGACTACAGTCCTTCTTTCGATCTGTAGAATTAATTATCTTTATGTGACGTAATTATCAATCATTACCTTATCCAATCACTAATCAAATCAGTCTTCTAGGGATGACCTTTCATTAACTAAACAATTATGATCAAAACTTAATATTTTTAATATCTTGTACTTTAATTTCTTGTGTGCCAAATTTCAAGCATATATAAAACAAATAAAGAATTAGGTTTTAAAGTTCATATTAACCATTTTGCGGGGCTCATGGCGGCTCTGCACTCTCAAAAGTAGAACAAATTTCTTCAATTCAATTCAATTCCGCTGAACATTTTATAACTGCTACGGCATGTAAGACGACATTTGATAAATCTAATTAAAGACGACATTCATGACTATCTTCAGGACGTCGTAAAAATGATAATTTTTTTTTCAAAAACGATCGTTATTTTTTAACGATCGTTTATTTAAAAACAATCGTATAAAAAACGGTCGCTTATCGTTTTTCTGAAAACGATCGTTTTCAAAAACGATTGTTCTTCGTTTTCTAACAGTTCAAAACGAGTGGGTTGTTTTAAAAACGATCGTTTTTTTGAGAAAACGAAACGATTGTTTTTAAAAATGATCGTTTAACGAAGCAAAAAACGATCGTTAAACGATCGTTTTCAAAAACGATTACCAACCCTACCTGCACGTACAGAGATATTAAGAAATTTTCCCAGTTTAAATTGTTAAAAAAAGATCAAAGACGGTTTTTAAGTTGTTTTTCTACAGTTAAGTTTCTTGGGACACCCTGTATCTAATATCTTCACCAATTGTAGAGATACATAAAACTCAGAGACCCCAATTTTTTTAAAACGTAAAAGACGTCACCCCAGTCTAAAAGTAGCATTATCCGTGCCGGTACGATATGTCCGTCGTACAGTCCAGTCAGGCTAAGCAGTGTAGAGTCGACCTAGAACGTTATACAAATGTAGCCTGGCAAGATCACAGTTATATAAAACAATGTATTTTTTAGCAACTTTCAGGTCTGGCATTAAATATCGTAAATCCTTTTAAATGAATTATTCTCTGATTATTTATGTGATTTTATTTAGATAATAAATGTTATATTTCGATATAAAATTATTTTACAATGATTTATGTTTCTAAATATCTGAATTAGTTTAAAAATCAGAAAAAGATGAGCAGATAGAAAATTTAACTTCTACACAAACAAAAATAAGAGATATTTATAAATTCATTCAATACTTTTAGAACAAGATGATGCCAAAATGTTTGGCAAAATATTTTGATTCAATTTAATTTAAATGATTAACTTATAGTAGGCCGAGAAAGAAGGGTTGGGAATTCTTTAAAAACAATTTAGAAAAGGTTTAGAAATATTCATTTCATGCTTATAATTTTGACATTTAAGCTTAAATAAATTTTTATTTTTGCACCAAACTTAAATAGATTTTATTGAAATTTGCTTTTTTTGCAATACAATTATTGTTGTTTTATTTCTAATGACCACAAATGTTTGTTTTTGAAAAGTAATTTTTAAATTAAATAAATATTTTAAACTTTTTTTTCCAAATTTGTTAAATGATGCAATTTTTAATTATTCTCACAAAAAAACCTGACAATTTTGTAAGAAATACAATATAAATCTAAGATTAAAACTCTAATCATCATATTCGGAATATTCAGAATCTGAATCGTCTGCGACGCCAGGATCATAGTTTTTAGTGTTCACCTTCAGACTGCTATTTTTAGAGTTGAGATGGGCCAGGAGATTAGATTTAAAAGTATTTAAGTTTAAGTTGTTGGCTGAGCCATGGACTACAGATGTTAGCAGTCCCCTGATTTTTGTGCTTGAATTTGATTTTGAGAGTTGGTTTAAGTTTTGCCAGCTTACACCTTTTGTAGGTTTTTTGTTTAGAGCATCCAGACTTGTGTTTGAACCATCTGTCATTTCATCAAACTGTTTAGCAGCATCATCAACAAAATCATCAATTGAAATTTTTCTCTTTGAAATGATGGGAGTTACTACTTTGTCTGCTGGCTTGTTATTTTGGAAGAAAGCGGAAACATCAATTTCTTTCAGAACAGAAATTCTTCCAGAAACAGTTGGTTCATGGAGTTCTTCTTCTGCACTTGTGTAATCACTTTCATCATCATCTTCAACATTATTATCTGGATCCTCCTCTTCATCTTCTTCTTCTTCCTCCTGTTCTTCTTCTACTATAACGTCAAAGTACTTTTGTATTGTGTCAAAGACCCATTTGCGATTTTCACTAGATTCTTCTTTTTTCACTTTGGGTTTTACAGGTTCAGAAGCTTTCTTTGGTTTACTTCCCCCAAATGTAATCTTTGGGATTTTGGACTCAAACATGTTAGTTATTTCACTTCTTGATTTTGATATTTCATGCAATGTTTTCTCATCCAATTCTCTTTCTTTTCGTGGGCTGTGTTCTACATCTGAATTAGATCTGTTAATTCTAAACATTCTTTGAATTTTGCTGGATGACTTCAAAGCATTTAGCTCAGCCTTCACTCCAGCTTTTGCATAATTTTCAGACATATCAGGTTCTTCGTCATCATTTAGTCCAACTCCTGCCTCAAATGCATTCTTGAATTTTGAGAAAGATCTACTTTTCTCTATAGACAAGAGTCTGTTTTCATTCAGAGAGGGGCTATTATTTACAGAATTTTCATCTTCCTTGAAATTTTCAAACATTGACCCAATATTTGAAACAGTAGAACTTTTTTGCAGGCTCATGGTGGGGAATTTTCTAACTAATTCTGGAGAAGGTGTAAGCTGTTCAAACTGTTTTTTAATCCTACTATTTATCCCACTGTTAAAAATCTCCAAATCCACTTGTCTATGAGGAGTCATGGAGCTGCTTTCTGACTTGTGCGTTTCTTGAGTCTCAAAGATATTCTTAATTTTGCTTGCAGATCCAGGGACTGGTTTATTATCAAGTCTTTCATCTTTCCTTTGAATTGTTGGTGAATAAACATGTTCTCCTTGTTTACCAACAGAAACCTGTCTTATCTTAGACAGAAGGTTCTTAAACCCAATGATAGAATTTGATGAACTTTCTTGTTTATTCTCTTCAGGAATGTAAATTAGAGGAAGGCCATACTTTAGGCAAAGTTCATTGTCTGATAGATCTTTTACATTTTCTTCTATATTTTCATCAGCAGAGTCATCAGAGTCATCTGATATTTCTGTAACTTGAATTCTATCTTTAAACCCATATTTCTGTAAAATGCTTTTTCGTTTTTCTTCAGGGTTTAACATCTTATATTTTTCAAGTTCTCTCTCAGAATTACTGCAAATTTGAATCTCTTTCTTTTTAATATTTGTGTTGGGCTGAACCTCTAAGCTGGCATGCTTTTTAAGCTTTGGAGTGCCATTGCTAAGATTGTCTGGGTTCTCAATAATCTTCAGATAAGCCTCAATATTGTCTTTGAATATTTTTTGTTCTTCAGACCTAGCCTTTTGCTCAACAAAAAACCTTGAGGTCTCCAAAAACTTTTGATGGCAAGATAATTTATCTTCAGTTTTTTTGGCAAGGATAAACTTTTGTATAGTTTCAATGACAGTTGGTACACAAAGGTTTTCATGACTCTCGATGTACTCATGAACTTCAAGAATGGTTTTCAATTTGTATTTCAATTGATTTTGAATATTTTTTCTGAGAGTGTTACTGTTTGACCTTTTTAGGTTTAATACACTTGGATGAAGGCCTTTAGATTTTATCACTGGACTCGGAATCTCTTTCTGGGTTTCAAACAGGTTCTTTGCAATCTTTGTTGAAGTACTGCTTATTTCTGGAGATAAAGTAGGTTTTACAAGCTCAGAGGGTTTAGGTGTCGCTATGGCATTAATTACTGACATTGGAAGTTTTCTTACTAATGGAGATGGTGGGGTTGACTCAGTACTTTTTGAGTCTTCTTGAAATAATTTAGATTTAAGTTTATTCAAGGTGTTGTTCTTTAAAGGAGGTGAAGTGTACATTTTATGTTCTGTTTTTTTTTCATCAATTAGATCTAGATAAGATTGCATTCCCTTCTTAAAGTTGTCTTCCTCGGAAGTTTTGGTCTCTTCACTTAAATAACATTTAACTCCGTGCATAAAATTATTGAATTCTCGTTCTTTTTCTTCTCTTATTTGAACAATGATATCTGTATCCTTGTTGCTTATCAATGATTCAACAACATTGAGTTCTTCTTCAAGATCTTGTAGATTCTTTTGCTGATCTATTATTTTCTTTGGAACTATGTTATCAAAGGATTTTATGTAATCTTGCAAATCTGACATCTCTTTCTCTTTCCAGGCCCATTTTTTATTTTGCTGTTCTGTCTTTAGCTCTTCCAACGTCTTTAGAGGGGAATCATCTTCATTTTCAAGAGTTGTATTCCTCAACAATAGCTTCGGAGCTTTCCTTAAGTCAGTGTTCTTAATTGAATCATCAGGGACTACAAGCATTTCAGCAATCTTGGATACAACACCTGAATTTGACTTTAACGGAACCTTGTCCAAAGAAACTCTGGCATCAGAGGCTGAGTCATTTTCTGTGATTTTCTTTTTTAATGAATTAACAGAAATGTTAAAGTCCTCAAGATCTGTCCCTGTTGACGAGTTTGTTTTCCTCTGATTTTCAATGAAAAGTTCTTTTTTCAGATTTTGAATAAGAGCAGATCTTTCTGACTTTTTAACATCTGTATTTTTCTTTGGCTCTGATTTCTTTTTGATTCTTTTATTGGTTGGTTTGATAATTTCAAGGTCTTCTGTGTCCTCATTTTCAATTTCTCTCAAACTTTGCTTTATTTCTTCCATAAATCTATTCATTTCTTCCATTTTTTCTTCATTTTCCAAGTTAATATTGCGTTCTTTTAGCCTTTGCTTGACAGCATTAATATCTTCCAGAAGTTCATCATATTTTAATTCCTGATATCCTTTTTTGCCATGGGGTTTCTTTGAAAGATCAGGCTGCTCCTTTTTTGGCATGTTTTCAAGTTCCAACTCAAGTGGTGTCTTACTTTTCCAGGTCCATTGCTTGTCAGATTTTTGTCGAGGAATGTTCTCTGGTGAATCAGCTTTCATTGTTTCAAATCGGAGAGCAGCATCATTTAATTTTCTTTTTACCTCTGTTTTATAAAAATCATTGTTTTCCTCAGGGGTTGCTTCAAACTTGTTCTTGACTTTTATTATTATATCTGACACACCAAAAAGAACATTGTCTTCAAATTTTTTCTTGCTTGCTTTTTCTTGTGTCTGCAAGGAAAATTCATCATTCATTTTTTGGCCATTTTCATTATGGTCAAATATATGCTGAAACTGTTGCAAAACTTTTTTTCTGTGGTCAGCATTTTTTCTTCTCTCTATGATGTCTTCCTTAATTTCTTTTATTTCCAAATTATCTTCTATTTCCTCTCTCTCTATTTGAGCATCACCTTCCCATGCCTTCTCTTCGTCAATCAACATTTTTTCTGTTGTTTCAAGTTCTCTTTGTTCCTCTTCTAGATTGTCTAATTCTTCTTCCAATCTTATTCTAATATCTCTTTTCAATTCCTCATCTTCATCATCATCTTCATCCTCATCTTCATCTTGTTCGTCATTTTCCCCTTTTGCTTGTAATTCTTTTTCTCTGCGCTTTTCCTCCCGTAGCATTTCTTTTTCTACAAGTTTTTGAATACGTTCTTCATTTTCTTTTTCTCTTTTTATTCTCTCCTCTTCAGCTTGTTCCAGTGATTTAATTTTGTTTAATATGCTGTTGTTAATCTTTTTTGGCTTAACTCTTTGTCTTTCTTCTGACTTGTTTTTTTCAAGTTCCATTGTTAAAAGTTCTTTCATTTCTTTAACTCTCCTGTTACCAAGGTTTTCCAATTCTTCATTTATTCCTCTTTTCTCTGATGTTCTTTCTAATTGGTTCCTTAGTTGTTCCTGAATTGATTTAACCTCCACTAGTTTTATTTGAGGAAGCTCTTTTTTAGAAACTTTTTTGGGTTTTCTTGGCTTACTTTCTTCAACAAGAGAACAGTATTGCTCAATTTTGTCTTTATATTCCTTATCCAAATAAAGATCAAACTCTTCTTCTTTAGTTAAAGATATTTCCTTAAGGGGTTTACTTTGCACCTCTGCTTTATCAAAGAGTACGTGAGATAAAAGATAGTTTTGCATTTCCGACGTTGTTGGTTTTACTGGGGAATGCATTTCTTCCAACTCATTCAACGCTTCTTTGGATAATCTCATTAACTTTTCCTTGGAATTTCTAAAGAATTGCTTTGTATTGTCAAATAACAAGGAAAGAGTACTGGAGTGTTTCTTTTCTTTTTTCCCAGGAATGGGATTTTCAATACTTTTGCTGCCTCTTACTTTTGGCATTAAAACTGTAGTCTCAGCAACAATTTCTTCCTTTTTAGAAGCACTGATTTTTTTGCTTTCAAACTTGATTTCAGGTTGAACCTTCTTCTGGGTGTCAGATATTTTATTTTTGGGGCCTTCTCTAAGTGCTGGCGTTTCAGTTTTTTCAAGCTGTTTGATAAATTTATTTTTTTGTAGTTTATTTATTTTTACCGGAGCACTTCTTATTTCTTTTTTATCCTCAAAGTTGGATTGTATAAATGGGTTGACTGTGAGTTTGTTCACTTTAACTTGTTTTACTTCAGGTGAAAGTGCTTCCTTATTTCTTAGCTGTTCAAACTTACTTTTGTTGTCTGAAAAATCCAAAAATCCCATTTTAAGTTGAGGTAACTCTTCAGGTTTACTTTCATCTTTCTTCTTTTTCTTTTTAACTTTCTTAACTTTTTTTTCCTCTTTGGATTGATTTTCAAGTTCAGTTTGGACCTTCTTTAATTCATATTCTGCTCTTAATCTATCTTCCTTTTCTTCCATCATTTGCTGCTCTAATATCTGCTCTTCTAATTGAGCTTGCAAAACTCTTTCTTCTTCTTCTTCTTCTTCTTTTCGCTTTCGAAGTTCTTCCTCCAATGCTCTTTTGCGAGCCTCAAATTTCTTTTGTTGTGCAGTTATTTGTGCTATTTTAATCTTTGCTTCAGCCCTTTGATCCTCTGTTTCAAATTTATTTATAAAATTTGAAAATAACAAGGCATCAACCTGAAACAAACAAATAAATTTAAATTTAAATAGTTAAGATGAATAAAAACTTACCTTTACATCTTCCTTGATTAAACTGTTTCTTTTAGTGCTTTCCCTTGTTTTCTGTTCAAAGGCTGAAACAAGATCTGTTTTCTTTCTAAGCTTTGGCCCATTTAAAACTACATCCTTTGGTACCAGGCCTTTCTTCTCATTGATTAGGTCTTGGAAAAAGTTTCGTTTAGCCTCAGACTGTCCTTTATCAAGAGCATCAATTTTTATCTTGTTGACTTCTACTTTAACTGCTAAATCTTCTTCATTCTTTTTCATGTCTGAGATAGATTTTGATTTTGATTTCTTCTTGGCTTTTCCTTCACTTGCATGTCTCTTCTTCTCTGGTTTAATTTCTTCATCTAATTTCACTGATTCTTTGTGAATTCCTAACATTCTGTAAGTTTTTTCCAGAGCTGCAAAATCATTGATAAAAGACTGCCTCTTGTTATTTTTTCCATCATCTTTCTGAGTTGATTCATCTGCAGCTATAATTTCAGGTTTGTTTTGTTCTTCAACATTTGTTTCATCAGCTTTATTGTTTTCTAGCTTTGTGATTTCTTTCATGACAACTTCTTCATCATTTACTAACTCATTTTCTTTAACTGTTTTATCATTGTCAGTTATTATATGCTTTTTTGGTACAATCTTTTTAGAAATAGGTTTTTGTTCTGCAGCTTTCTTTTCAAATATCTTATTCCTAATATCACTTATTGTTCCTTTTCTTAAAGTTACAACTTTGTCTGAACTTAAAGATTTTTGAGCATTTCTCATGGAGTTCAAGGCTTGCTCATACATTGACTTTGCAGTTAGTTGTGATCTTAGTTTCTTTTCTTCTTCTGCTTTTAGTTTTTCTTTTTCAATTCTTTTCTCTTCTGCTTCACGAGCTAAACGATCAATTTCCTCCTGAACACGCTTCTGCTCTGCTTCTTCCTTTTTTCTTTTTTCTTCTTCTAATTGTTCTTTTTTTAATCTTTCTTTCTCTTCTTTTCTTCTTTTTTCTTCCTCTTCTTTCATCCGGCGCTCCTCCTCTCTCATCTGTCTGAGATCAAGTGCTCTAAGATAAAATCAGGTTAATCTAGGTCAGGTCAGGGGCGACAATTTGCATCTGCATCCAGGATATTTCAAGGTCTGGATGTCAATGCCATGTTGTAATAGTATCCTAATGTATAATGACCCTACTACCTAGAACTAAACTTTTCCTTCCTTTCATAAGAATATTAAGCACTGTACTTCATGTAGTGTACTGCATGTAAACATACGCTGAACTTCCTTTTAGAAAGATAAATCATTCCGCAAGGATTTTAAACTGAATCAGAAATACTTTTGAAGAAGTCCAGATTTAGCCGGTGGAAATATAGTCGTCTGCTCAGGCCCCTTTATTTCGAAATAATAAGGGTGGGGTAGACTTGGACCTTCTCATACCCCCCTTGGACTCCCTTGCACCTTCTCATACCCCCTTTGTCTACTAAATGACCTTTTACCTTTGTCTACGAGCTTCTTCCTGATTTTCAAATTTGAGAGAAATATGTTGATAGAGAGCTGGCTGCTTCTTTCTCTGCACGGAAAAGATAAAGATTATTTTGTTTGATTATTTTTCCTATTTTATACAGTGGGACATGAGCACTGAGCAGTCTGGGTTAGTCTGTGAGTGGGACCCAGAGGTAAGATAATAGAGATCTATTAAAGCTAGACAATGCGATATTTTCCAGTGCAGGGTCGTTTGTGTACAAGACCAATAAACAGACGTCTGTATTCAGGGATATTTAAGGATCCTTTGGGTATGCAATTCAAAACCTTCAAATATAGACTAAATTCATAAATTTTTGTTTTATGTTAAAAGTTAGGGTATTTCTTTAAAAGTTGTAAAAGTTTTTCCCTGAATGGGTATTAGTGGCCGTTGAATGCCAATCAAAAAACCTTTCTTATGGAAATGTAGCAGGCGTGCCGGGTCAACTATAGGCCTGCTAGAGCTTATGAGCAGTCTGTGTTAGACTGTGAGCAAGACCCCAAAAACTGCAGAATAGGAAGACTTCTTTTAGACTGAAGCTATAATTTTGAATAGTACAATAAATGATAACTCTGCAGTGTTGATAAATAATAACATTCAAGATTGCTTAAGTGTCGTCTTACTATTTCACAGCGTTATGGGTCTCAGTGTAGTTTTTAGCAAACTTAAAGTTTGTGGGTCCAACTGTATATTATTTCCCCCCCTTTTGGGGGGATGGTGNGGGGGGGGGGGGTGGTCTTTACCTGTGGTTTTGAAGCAGCAGAGGAGGGTGGTGGAACATTTTCAGACTGTTTCTCTAGTTGACGGAACTTTTTCAAAGCAGACGCCATGCTTGGACAGCACCTTCACATTTTACAGTTTCAATTTGCACAAATTTTGGGGAAATTTTACCCTTCATTTACAAAGTGGAATTTCCGATGCATTCACATGATACACTTTAAACCTTTGTCTGATTGAAGTTGATGGTGAAATCCTTTTTTTCTGGCTAAAAATTGAATTTTCAAGTTGTGGTTTCTCTTTTAAAGAAATTTTCAGATTTGTACAGCAAAGAAAAAAAATGTCATTTTCCTGATAGAAAAACTACGATATCTTCTACACCGTTGGTTGCAGGGTTTGAAGGGTGCATTGTGAATCGGACAAACCTTACTTGAAATTACGTGAACTGAGCTGAAAACTTTAGAATGAGATATCTTTAATCCCAATACTTAATCTGAGTATCCAATGGACACACTTTTGATTTTCTTCTTAAACCGTTTTTCCTTGGATATAGTAGAGAAAAGTCAAAAACCGGTTTTTCTAAATTAAAGAGTTCCTCTCATTTCTGTTTATAATCTTAAATGGCGCGCAAAATTTCAAATTTATCAGCTTCATATACGCGACTCTGATTGGTTGAATCACTTTTCAGGATACAAGTACAAGATTAGATTAGTCTCGATATTATGAAAAGGAGAGGAAGGATCACGCATTAATCTCGATATCCACCATTCTAAAGTTTTCAGCTCAGTTTCTATAAGGCACATCAATGTTTTCAATTACTCTGGCGTAAACGACAAACAAGATAAAAACAAGACTACAGTATTCATTCAGAATTGTATTTTAATTTATATCACATTAAAACTCGAAGATTTAAATAAATAAACTAAGTGGTTAGTATTTACAAAACACACTAAATTAAAACACATAAACCTCTAAATGTCTAAATTTCAAAACACCTATATTTTCAAATGTTTAAATTGGTGTAAAACACTTAATTCAATTTCATGGTAAAGACAACCAAAATTCATGTCAAGTATAGAAACATCCAATTGTTTTAATTCATTTTTTCATTTCTTTGGAATCTGCCAACCAAATAATAAACCAATCTTTTTCAATACTGCTGTGTCTTTTGCTTATTGCCATTTTTTAAGTTATAGATTGAATATAAAAGTCGTCTTCATATTTCATTGTTTTCCGGTTATCACTGTACCATCACGCTTCATACCAACAAAAAATATACAGTGAAACCCCTAATAACGAATACATCGAAAGAATTCATAAAATGTCGTATTCTTTACTTTCTGATAATGGAATGTTGCAGATATTTAGTTTTTTAATTAAATGATTATATGGAACTCTTTAAAACTGTTCCCGCATATTCATGGCTATTTATTCATTTTTGTAAATAATGAAATTTACGAAATATAGTATAAAAAATTGTCAAGACGACATTTGACAAATTCTTCCGATGTATTCGTTATTAAGGGTTTAACTGTATGAATTTATCATTTATATTTATGGACTAATATGAGATAAATATGTCTTTGGTTTGCCTTTGTCTTAGTTATACTATATATTTCTGCACATACACTCGCAGTTATAATTGCACAGAAAGAACAAACACTGGAAATCCTGGAAAACAACTTATGTCATTTATTATTAATATGGGCTCTTTTGTTAATTATTTACTTTTTGCGAAAAAGATTTTTAATTTTCAATGTAATCAACTTTGAAGGATTTAAAATTTATTTCCTATATAGGCAGGATGTAGATACTCAGTAAATTAGTATTTCGTGAATTTTCATATTTTTTGCTTTCTTTAAGATTACTGAAGGATGAAGACGACATTGATTTGAATAATTCAGACTAATTACTTTTTTTAAAAACAGATGAAAAATTCAAAAAGGTATATAAAAAAACAAGATCAAATTTTTAGACGAAAAACCATATTACATACTTACGTACGTTCTTCTTCATTCATTTCAAAAATGGAAGACGATTTAAATGTCGTCACTTAATTCCCATGTTTTTTGCGACACCCTGTATTATATAATTTACTCTAACTCTTAAGAATGGTCCATGAATTAAGTAAATGACAATGTGGAAGATATCGTCGTTTATGAAAGGTTTTATCATGATTGCTTGCAGAAGAAATACGTGAGTCAATTTTGTAGAGAAATCAAAATCAAAAATGATTTCAGCTTTCAAAATTGTAAACATTCATAACTAATTGATATATCTTGAACAGACAAAGCTTTTACAGGTATCGTTGTGAATCGGGAAGTGCATGAAGGGTCACTTTAAATAACAAGTAAATATTTAATTTAACGAGTTTCTTTTTGTAAAAATGTATTTGCCGTAAAGAAAAGTAATTATGAAATATAAAAACTACCTTAAATAAATAGACGTTTCAAAACCAACCTTATTTCACAAAAAAGATGCAATTGAAAAAAATTATTTTTGGTTTTTTAAAAGTTTATAAATTGCAGTTTCATTAAATAATGAAAAAACAGGCTGAGCAGAGGAGAGAGATTCACTGGACATTTAATATTTTCGATTTTATGCAAAGAAGCTATTTTTTAGTCACTAAAATTTCGAAAAATTTTTAGTCGAAGTTTTTAATTGTAAATAAATTTCTAAATCAATTAAATTAAATCTGATACAGTGATAACCAGAGAACTCTGAAATAGGAAGACGACTTTTACTTAAGTGTATTTGATGGTGTTAGAAAGTAAATAGTTTTACTTGAAACTTATGGTATCAATAATTAAGTGAAACGGGTCTATTTACACTGCACAATTCCTGTGTCACATGCTTATTACTATTTGACTATTTTAAGTCCTAACTTGAGCTTAAAGGCGTCTTTCATTTCAGAGTTTTCTGGTTATCACCGTACAAATTAAGAAATAATCTTACAAAATAAATTTCGATATTTTCAATTAGGGATGCACTAACACAACTAGGCCAATGTTACACAGCCTGAAGTGGTCTAGTGATCCAGGGCTAGTAAATAATAACTAACTATCCCAAAATATGGACTTTATAAATATTTTAAGAACTGTCGAAAACCATCCCATAAAGAGTTAAAAAGGGTTAAAATCATTCCAAATATAGATTTTAGTGAGATCCCTAAAACGGGCGATTAAGAAGACGACATTTGTCAATCATTTGTGTATTAAATGTTGTGATAGGGCATCATAATAGTTTTACTTGTAGCTTATTAACCACTAACTTATTAAGTAACTAGCTTGGGAACCCAGCGCTGCCAAGGTTACTGAAAGTTACTTCCGCCGTTTACCCGCACGGGGAGCCGGGAAACTAAATTGCTGCTATTAAAGCCGACCCACTCAACTTAGAATCTCAAAACCAAGCTAAGAACATTCTAGTAGGTCTCCCGAGTTCCCCAATCAAAATTTGAGGCAAATCATTCCAGGGGTTCCTGAGTTATGATCGGAAAAACAAACAAACAGACACCCAAACAAACAGAGATTACAAATTAATATAAAGGTCAGTCTCTGCCGCATAATTGCTGTATAGCACATGCTTTATATATACACAAAACCACAAGTTGTGTCTATTCCACATTATAATGGGTCTCACTGTATCATAAAACTAAAATATTAGTGAAAAAAACAGAGTATTAGTAAAAAAACAAACTCGCTTTTTTAGTATAATAGTTCACAAAAATTAACTTACTAATAATTTATTTGTGAATTATTTTCTAAATGAGTTTACACGTGTGGACCACAGGGGTTGTTAACATCCTTGTTTAGATTTTAGGACTTAAATTTAGCAACGCATGGAAGTTGGTTATCACAGAACTGGTTGAGGATGAATTTCTGAGAATTTGCGGTTTTTATCATTTTGTACTCCCTACACCATTCTTCATTATCATTTTGTACTCCCTACACCATTCTTCATAATCATTTTGTACTCCCTACACCATTCTTCATCCACGGGGTCTTATAGCCTAGACAATTAAATTCAAACCTGAACTTTTGTTGAACAAGTTTTTTGCCAAATATGATTTGGTTTTATTTGGCTTGGTGCAGGGTGTCCCAATAAACATGGGAATTGAGAGAGACAACTTGAAAATCGTCTTTGATTTCCGATAATGACAAAGAGCTGAACAAAGTCGTTATTTAAATCCCATGGTTATTGGGTCACCCTCTACATGGTGAATAAGGTATAGTTTGGTATGGTATGGTTTGGTATGGTATGGTATGGTATGTAATGGTTTAGTCAGATAAGGTTTGGTATGGTTTGATTTGGTATGGTATGGTATGGTATGGTTTAGTCAGATAAGGTTAGGTATGGTTTGGTTTGGTATGGTATGGTATGGTTCAGTCAGATAAGGTTTAGTATGGTTTAGTTCAGTTGGGTTAGGTAAAGGCGGTTCGGGTTGGGTATGGTTTGGTTTAAGTTTGGTTTTGTTTGGTTAGGTTTGGATATATTCCTAGATAGACGATAATAATGAGAGTTGTAGAAACTAAGCAGAAGAGAAGAAGGAGAGGACAGTAAACCTAAAATATAAATAGTTCAATCAATCAATTAATGTTTAGTCAATCAATCAATCAATGTTTAGTCAAATAATCAGTAAATTAAGAGATATATCAGTATATATATCTATCAATCAATCAATCAACAAAAGGTTTGATTAATTAATTGATAGTTGAGACTTTTAATTTTATAGTTTGTTTAACCAATTAATAGTTTAATTAATTAATTAATAGTTAGACTGATCAATTAATAGTTTAATTAATTAATTAATAGATTGACTGATCAATTAATTGATTAATTAATCAACAGTTTGACGAATTAATCAATAGTTTGATTGATAAATTTGTAGATTGGTTGATCAGTTTATAGTTTGACTAAGGAATTAATTGATTGACTGATCAATTAATAGTTTGATTAATCAATTAATAGTTTGATTAATTGATTAATAGTTAGACGGATCAATCAATAGTTGGAACTTATCAATTCATAGTTTGACTGATCAATTAATTGTTTGATTAATCAATTAATAGTTTGATTAATTAATTAACATTTGGATTGATCAATTAATAGTTTGACTGATCAATTAATAGTTAGACTAAGCAATTAATAGTTTGATTGATCAATTAATAGTTGAACTGATCAATTAATAGTTGTACTGATCAATTAATAGTTTGACTGATCGATTAGTAGTTTGACTGATCAAATATTAGTCAATTAATAACATAAATGATCAATTAGTAATTTACTTTAAAGGAGTGCTAGTGGTCAATATTTTTACATTTAGCAAAGTAACCTAAAGGGACTGTAAGCGTAATTTATAGAGTTATCCTTTATGCAAAGATGGCAATGCCCGATTTACAAAGATACCATTGAAACCTTAATCTTATCAAAAATATGGAAGATACAATCGTTTTTCCGACTGAAGAGTAAATAATTTCTGATAACAATAGCAAATAAAAATAATCAATTTAAAGAAACAAAAACATTGCTATTTAATTCATTCTGGATCAGACAAAGCTTTCAAGGGTACTTTTGTGAATTGGGCATTGCATCAAAGCATGGAGGGTTACTTGAAATTACGCTTACAGTCCCTTTCATGAAAAAATACATAATGTCTATTATTTGTAAAATAAATATAAGTTATAATGTATGTATGCATATTTAAAATCTCTGATAAAAAACTTTTTTTTACTATAATTATTTTCATCGAATAAGTATAGATATTGAATTATGATTGCTCAGTTACATTTCATATAGTTACACTTAATATAATTACATTTCCTATAATTACACTTTATATAATTACACACCTATAATAACATTTCCTATAATTACACTTGATATAATTACACTTCCTGTATACATTTCCTATAATTACACTTAACATAATTACACTTTATATAATTACATTTCCTATAATTACACTTTATACAATTACATTTCCTATAATTACATGTCTTATTATTACACTTAATATAATTACACTGAATATAATTACATTTCCTATAATTACATTTCCTATAATTACACTTTATACAATTACATTTCCTATAATTACATGTCTTATTATTACACTTAATATAATTACACTTTATATAATTACATTTCCTATAATTACACTAAATATAATTACATTTCCATAATTACATTTCAAATAAGTTACGACTACGAGTTTGTTTCTTGTATGATACTAATTTAGAGTCTTCCAATTTAGGAGAAAACAAAAACTGATATTCTATGATCAACATCCACATTATCAACTCATGATCAATGCATGATCAACTCATGATCAACTCATGATCAATGCATACTCAACTTTATCAAAGAAAAAAGTGAAAACCAAACTCATGATCAATCATGCAATACTCTATCAAAATAAAAATGTGCAAACCATCACAACTCCCCTCCCCCCCCCTTGNGAGAAGTTGTTAATTGAAATTAAGAGAAGCTGTAACTTGAAATTGAGAGAGAAGCTGTTACTTGAAATTGAGAGAGAAGTTGTTAATTGAAATTGAGAGAAGCTGTAACTTGAAATTGAGAGAGAAGCTGTTACTTAAAATTGAGAGAGAAGCTGTTACTTGAAATTGAGGGAAAAGTTGTTAATTGGCAGCTTCTCATTGTTTCCTTGTATTGATGGTTACGACGACAACGACAATATTTCAGAAAATTATTTGTAGTTTTGAGGACGGTAGTTTTTATAATATGGCTGAAACTGATTCTGATTATTTCTGATTAATATTTTTAGTTTTCAAGATGTTGGATTAAAAGGGATTAATGAATGACGCCATTTCAAGTGATCCTCCTGTTGAAAAATAAGATTTCTATATTTTATTTTATCTCATTTTGGTTTCTCTTGTCTTTCAGATTTGCTGTACAGACAATTAAGAATTGTAACAGAATTCAAATATTAGAGAAAAATGATGATATCTTCTTCATTGAATCAGAAATAGAGGTTCAAAGAGTACCATTGTGAATCAGATATTGAACCTCAAATAGAGGTTCAAAGAGTACCATTGTGAATCAGAAATAGAGGTTCAAAGAGTACCATTGTGAATCAGATTTGAACCTCAAATAGAGGTTCAAAGAGTACCATTGTGAATCAGATATTGAACCTCAAATAGAGGTTCAAAGAGTACCATTGTGAATCAGATATTGAACCTCAAATAGAGGTTCAAAGAGTACCATTGTGAATCAGATATTGAACCTCAAATAGAGGTTCAAAGAGTACCATTGTGAATCAGATACTTGTTTAAATGAGGTTCGCTCGAAATAACTTCTTTATTTACTTAAGTTCAAATATGTTTACCCACAAAGGATGAGACTTTAAAGACAACTTCTTATTAATTTTAGCTTTAAAATTATTAAAAAAGTTAACTCAATGTTTCCTGAATATTTTCTTTTCTGCTTCTTTTTATATTTTTTTACACGTTCTTTTTCCAGTTCGTTGTCCAGTGAAGTTTCCCATCTTGATGAACCCACTCGAGAAATCAGTATTCGCGGTGTTTTAGTCCCATTCCCTAGTCCACCCTCGTTATAGAAATATTCTACATCTTGGCAGAGTTGGGCTGCTGAGGATCTACGAGATATTGTCTCCTCCCAGCTCACACTATCTTCATCCTCATCAATCGTAACTGAAGATTTACAAGGTTTGTCCAAGGTGTCCAATGGAGGGATTCTCTGTATTTTTGAGTATTCATCTTCATCACATTTTTCATCTGTTATTGGAAAAACAGGGAGAGATGGCGATCTTCTCAAAAGATCATCATCACGAAGATAATCGGGATAGTTTCCAGAATCTGAAGCGGACCGAAATCTTTGTTTCGCAGATTTATTTTTCAGTTCGACCATGGTTTGAAAATGATTCACTTGATCTTGGATTTTAATTTCATCACTGAAACCTTCCTGTACTCCCACCTTACTAGAAGTGCTTATGTTAACTGAATCTAATTCTAAAACTGACAATTTGCTGTGATGTAAGGGTGACTCACTTTCTCTTCTTGAATGGGGTAAGTACAGTTTAGTGTCATGCAATGTGTGGAATGAGTGAGTAATATTCTTGAGTGTTTGACCTTCGGAGTTTCTTGGTAGAACTTCAATACTGTTGGTTCTATAGATTTTAGTTTAAAATAGAATAAATTAGATTTTTCAAACTGGTTTTACTAGATTTTAAATTTTTGCTTTTAATCCTAAATTAGTCATGGGAATAAAGTATGTTTTATTTAAATTTTGATTATTTTAAATTCCCTAGTGTTATTCGTTTCAGTCTCCTCGCCATGAGATATTTCATTCACGAGGTCTGTACTACCATACTGAGAAAAAACTGCTTGTGTAGATATTGATGTTGAAATAGATCCAAAGTTCTGGATGATTTTATCCTTGTTGATAAATAATGGAGTTCTTCTTGGTGTCGACATAGCTCTACTAGCTTGAGGTTGGATTCTAGGGGGAGCTCTACTAGCTTGAGGTAGGATTCTAGGGGGAGCTTTACTAGCTTGAGGTTGGATTCTAGGGTGAGCTTTACTAGATTGAGGTTGGATTCTAGGGTGAGCTCTACTAGCTTGAGGTTGGATTCTAGGGGGAGCTCTGCTAGCTTGAGGCTGGATTTTAGGTTGGATTCTTGGACGGGGTAAATAGAATACTTCCTCATTCTCTTCTAATCAGTTAATTGCTTAGCTAGATTTCTCAAATGATCGGAATAATAAAACTTTTAAAGTGACCCTACATTTGTAGAAAATTGTATGCTGATTTAAATCGTCGTCTGAACAGTAAAATAGTATAAAACCCATTGAAAAAATGCCGAGACGACATTTGATAAATTCTTTCGATGTGTGGCTCATTTAGGGTTTAACTGTGCGTAAATATGTAAACTGTATAGAACACCATTGTAAATCTGGCATTCAACTCTCTGATTGGGTCGTTACTTGAAAAACAATGTCAGTCCCTTTAGTAGAAATGCTTAGCAGTTTTTACAAATATTAAACCATTTAAACAATAAGGAATCAATGGGTGCTTGTTAAATTTGATCTGACGTTTATGTTACTCATTACTTAATAAGAACTATTAAATGAAAGGTAAAACTGTTAATTTCCAAAACCTCCGTCCTGTTCCATCTGTTAGATTTAAGCAAAAGAAGGAAACTCTATTTGGTGCTAAACATTTTCCTGCTTGGTCCACGATCGTGCTTTCTGAGTCTATACGAACATTTTCAAACCAGTGAAAACTTTCTTCCCTTGGGAGCCAATATTTTGGGAGTCCTTTATTGTTTCCAGGACCTGATGGAGTTTTCTCATAGTTTGAAGGAGTTGCTCCAATTCCTTGCTCCAGGAGGAACACCCAGGGGGTACAGCTGGACCTGGAGGCTTGGGAGGGTTGAGGGGATGTCCCCTGTATTGCCCAATCAGGGGGATCGGAGCTGGAAAACGATGATTGACTCATACAGGCTATGAATAGCAATTCCTTTTTTTCTTCAGTTTTCTTTTATATTTATTTATTTCTGAACTCTGTTGAATCATGATAATCAAAACCTAACGAAATTTTACACCTAAACAATTTAATGGATAAAAAAATGCCAATCCCTTTTTCAAATCAGCTGAGCGAGAAAATTGGAGAAAAATCTTAAAATATTTATGATGATGAATTTCTAGATTTTCCGAACTGGCTTGGAAACAGATTTTTTCATTAATCTTGTTTTACTTCTGCTTGGCATTTAAATGTTGCATCAAGATCCGAAAGGAACTGCGACTTATTATAAAGCGTAAGTTTAAAAATATAGAAAATAGAAAGATTTATTTGATTTATCTAGATATTTAACTTGTCTGAAGTGAAATATCAAAGGGTGTTCACCCCTAACCACACCTTAATTTGTAATACACGTTTATAGCCCAATTTTGTTAAGATAACATTTTTTCCCATAGTATTTCTAACAAACAGCAAAAGTAAGACAAATTCTTTATCTCCCTAAAATTAGACCGTACTTGGCTGTTTTATTGTTTAAAATATAGGGTTAGGAATGTGTAAAGTCTTATTTAGTACTTTAAAATGTGCGTACTATGAACAGCTGCATTTGTTTGACCTATTGAATAATTTAATGAATATTAAACTAGTCCTGTAGAAAATGAAACTGGTTACAATGCTACTGAAGTGTAACCGATATTATAAATGATTAGCAAACACAGATTTTGTTTGAAAAGACAAATTTGTAGGCCCTTGAAACTTCTTGACTTTAATGAAAAAGTTATCTACTATGTAATAATGTAGAAGCTTAAAAAAGAATTAAAAACACTTTTTGTTTAAAAAAAATATATGACTTTCAGAAAATTAGCTAATCTATCCAAATTTTTCATTCATATTTCATACTTTTAAATCAAGGCATAAGATTTAGGCTTTACATATATCAAGTACATCTTATCCATCCCGGGCTTTAGGGGTAAAAAAATTAGGGCTGGCCACGTTCAGACTTTTTTCAAGTTGTTCCTGAACGGTTAGTTTAATATTTTTTTTTTTATTTTGCGTAAGTATGTTTTTAATACCGACTATTTCCTTTCGAGAACGATTTCAAAATAATTTTCAAGAACTTGCCGTTCGTTGCTAATCCCTGCTAAAATTGTAAGATGAGAGAATAAATCAATTTATTTAAAATTAAGATTATTTCGACTCTTCCTGGGATTCACAGCTGATTTCCTTCTGAGTGCTGATTATATTAATTTATTAATAATCAGCAATTATCCTGTAACTAATTAGCTGATAACTTAAAATTACGTTGATATCGGCGGTAAATTAATGATGAATGGTGATATCCTTTTGATTTTTCAGCTTATATCCTAATTTCATATCCACTACAGATATCCACTATTGTTGGTTTACTAGAGATATCCACAAATATTAGAACTATTAGAGATATCCACTTATATTAGATCCATTAGAGATATCCACTTATATTAGATCCACTAGAGCTATCTACTAATACTACATCCACTAGAGCTATCCACTAAAGCTATCCGCTTATATTAGATCCACTAGAGCTATCCACTAATACTAGATCCACTAGAGCTATCCGCTTATATTAGATCCACTAGAGCTATCCACTAATACTAGATCCACTAGAGCTATCCACTTTTATTAGATCCACTACAGCTATCCACTAATACTAGATCCAATAGAGATCCACTGATATTAGATTCAAGAGATATCCACTAATACTAGATCCACCAGAGATATTCACAATTATTATAATCATTTGAGATATCCACTGATACTAGATTCACTATAGATATCCACTAATACTAGATCCACTAGAGATATCCACTAATATTAAATCCACTAAAGCTATCTACTAATATCATATCCACTAGAGATATCCACTGATACTAGATCCACTAGAAATATCCACTAATATTATATTCACTTGAGATATCCACTAATATTAGATCCACTAGAGATATCCACTGATACTAGATTCACTAGAGATATCCCCTAATATTAGATCTACTAGAGATATCCACTAATATTAGATCTACTGGAGATATCTACTAATACTAGATTCACAAGAGATATCCACTAATATTAGATCCACTAGAGATATCCACTAATATTATATCCACTAGAAATATTCGCTAATATAAAATCCACTAGAGATATCCACTAATACTAGATCCACTGGTAATATCCACTAATACTGGATTAAATAGGTTGATGGAGTTCTATGTATTTCAAAATATGAATGTTTGTTATTAGATAATAAATATAAATAAAAGAATGTTACAATTTAAAACTGAAATAGATAAATTGAAAGAGAAAAATCTGGGCTTTGATCAAATGAGATTAAAGATTTTTACGATTAAGTGTATGCATCTCCAAAGATTATATTGATAGGACGAAAAAATTGGCTCGTATCTTAAAGTTTTTTGGTTCCATTTTACCCTAAAAGTCAAATCAAATTTATTTTTTCTTGAGCGATCTCAACTAAAATTAAAGGGATTAATACCTGCATTGTCCATATAGCTAAATTTGCCCATTCATAAATACGTAAATCATAAATTGTGATTAACCCAATTAATATATGTTGATATGTATAACTCCGTCATGCCCATAATGTGATTGCTTAACTACGTTAAACATAACAGTGCATAACTTGTAATTACGCTGTGAAGACCAGGCGGGCTGAATCTTAGCTACCTCTCCGTGTGAATTGGCCTGAGTGTACACTTGGGATAGTTTACTGATAAAGGATGTTAAGAGATTATGGCCTACTCATACAGTACAAATATCAAATATGCAGTACGCTTTCAGAGTACATGTGCATGGGGAGGTTTTGTAACAATTGAATTTCACTCAGTTTTCTCAGAACCGTTTATTAACGTTGAAATATTGCTCTGTAAAAGACTGTAATAGTTTTTTCCGGTGAAAATGGAATCCTGCACAGGATAAAGTAGTAGTGGATTTTAATAGTTGCATGGAAAACAAATTCTCCATTTAAATATTTTCAGAAATCACACCTGAGTACTATAATATACAGATTGACCTTTGGAAGTGAAGTACATGGCCTATACAATTAGTAAAGGATTAGTGTACATCATCACTTTATATACTATAACCTCGTTGGTAAAGATCCAATTATAATCTAGACTGAAGAAATATAGCTAGTTGATATAGAGACTCCGTACTGATTGCCACAAGAGAGTAATGGCATCCTTGTTCTTATGAATGAGTTAAAGATCGAGTCCTTGTTGAGGCATTGATAGTTTACAAGAACGTGTCCTAGTTGAGACATTGATAGTTCAAGATCGTATCCTAGTTAAGGCATTGATAGCTCAAGACCCTGTAGTAGTTGAGACATTGATAGTTTACGAGATCATGTCCTAGTTGAGACATTGATAGTTTACAAGATCGTGTCCTAGTTGAGGCATTGATAGCTCCAGACCGTGTCCTAGTTGAGACATTGATAGTTAATTGCTAGTGTCCATGTTGACATCGATAGCTAACAAGATCACCCCAGTTGTAGTGACGTTGATCGATTAAGAGTTTGTGTCCTGGTTGACATAATGATAGTCAACCTTGATTGTACCTGGATAGATACGGGTTAGAGAAACCATTCTGGAGTAGGGTATTTACTACATGTCCTCTTCTGACTTGATCGATGACTATTTTCTATTCAAATCAAAAGTACCAAAATCATTAAATCCACTAAAATTATAATTTTAAAACGTTAATGAACAGGGCCTTATCTGGTAGTGTAGGGGGGGGATATTGCTCTGTAAAGAGTCTTCCAATTTAGGAGAAAACAAAAACTGATATTCTATGATCAACATCCACATTATCAACTCATGATCAATCATGCAATACTCTATCAAAATAAAAATGTGCAAACCATCACAACTCCCCTCCCCCCCCCTTGCGTCAACACGTTCTTCCCCTTGGCAATGGCGGACTTATGGGATTTTAATTTAGATACATTTCTTATTGAGCTTATGAATATTCTAGGTGAAACTAAGCTGTTACAGGCCCCTTAATATATCTAAATATATCCGTTTAAAGGTACAAAACTAATAAATTAAAGAACATCCAAAATAAGTTATATTCACTAGAAATTGACACATAGATTAAATAAGATAAAGTTTATATTTGGGACAACCTGTACAATGTATACATTGGGAAACCCTTATATTGTATTGGGACACCCTGTATAATGTATGTATCGGGACAGCCTGAATATTTTATATATATGGACACCTTGTAAATTGTATATATTGGACCACCTTCTATACTGTATATATATTGGGACACCCTATTATTGCATACATTGGGAAACTCTTTATATTGTATATATTGGGACACCCTGTAAATTGTATATATTTACGGACACCCTGTTATGGCATACATTGGGACACCTGTATATTGTATATATTGGGACACCCTGTATTATGTATGTATCAGGACAGCCTGAATATTTTATATTTATGGACACCCTGTATACTGTATATATTGGGACACCCTGTAATGTTGGCGGGGAGGAGTGGCTACTAGATAGCTTGAGTTTAATTGTTTTGTGATTAACCAAGACTTGGGTTTTGGAATAAAGGTCATTTGAATACTTCATGCTTGGATTCCATGTCTATACTTACAGGGGCGTTTAGATTCCTTTACTACTTCACTTTACTACTTCACTTTACTACTTCACTTTACTACTTCACTTTAGAGTACTTCACTTTACTACTGCACTTTACTACTTTACTTTATTACTTCACTTTATTACTTCACTTTACTACTTCACTTTACTACTTCACTTTACTACTTCACTTTACTACTTCACTTTACTACTTCACTTTACTACTTCACTTTACTACTTCACTTTATTACTTCCCTTTACTACTTCACTTTACTACTTTACTTTATTACTTCACTTTACTACTTCACTTTATTACTTCACTTTACTACTTCACTTTACTAATTCACTTTATTACTTCACTTTACTACTTCACTTTACTAATTCACTTTACTACTTCACTTTACTAATTCACTTTACTACTTCACTTTACTACTTCACTTTATTACTTCACTTTACTACTTTACTTCTTTACTTCTTTACTTCTTTACTTCTTTACTTCTTTACTTCTTTAATACTTAATTATTTTATTTCTTTACTTCTTTACTTTTCTACTACTTAACTACTTTACTTTTTTACTTTTTATTTTATTGTTTTGTTTAAATTAATATTTAATTTCCGTATTAATTAAGCATTTTATTAATCATGTTTAAAGATGTGTTCTTTGATGCATAAACCAATATCATATCTTTGATATTTACATTAGTATTCATGACAACAAAATTATTTGAAAGAAAAATAATTTTATACCGCCGTTGTTTTATGTCCATAGCTCCCCCTTCGATTTTTGTAGATAAAATTCCCCCCCCCCCCATTATAAAATGCTTCTCTCTATTTTTACTACTTGTAAACTTTTATTTGAAAAAGCTTCTTGACAATTAAAACTTAATTTAAAAAGTCGTCTTCATTATATTGTTAAAATTGTATACCAGCGTACAATTTTATGGGTGTATATTGTAAAAAAAAGTCAAGGAAAAATCGAAAAATATCCGGGGTTTTTTTTATTGACAATTTTTGACAATACATTCCCTTTATTGACAATTTTCTAATACAGTCCATTTATTGACAATTTTCTAATATTACAGTCCCTTTATTGACAATTTTCTAATAATACAGTCCCTTTATTGACAATTTTTTAATAATACAGTCCCTTTATTGACAATTTTCTAATAGCACAGTCCCTTTATTGACAATTTTCTAATAATACAGTCCCTTTATTGACAGTTTTCTAACACAGTTCCTTTAATGACAATTTTTTAATAATACAGTCCCTTTATTGACAATTTTCTAACACAGTCCCTTTATTGACAGTTTTCTAACACAGTCCCTTTATTGACAATTTTCGAATGTTTATGAAATGCTTGAACAGTGAGCAGTGAGCACTCCTATTACAGGCATATAATTAATGCAGTTGGCATGAGCTATTCCTAGTAATTCTACAGCCAATTCTATTCAGTCAACGTGTGTACAAAAAGTTAAACATTTATAAGAATATTTTTCACAAATCTGTCTTATTTAGACTTTACTTAAAGTAATGAATTAAATGTAAGACTTTAAACAAAAATGTTTTTTATGTTTAATTTTATTCTTTTGAACTAACTTTATGCCAACTTCTAGGGATTTAGTATTTAGCTGGTCTACGATATTTTGGTTTAAAGATACTGTAAACATAATTTCAAGAGAATCTCCATTTATAAAGTGACTTGCCGATTCAAAACAGTACCATTAATACTTTGCCAGGTCGAGGATCAATGAATTATCCTTATTTTATTACATACAATTGTTTTTCTTATGAAAGTGACTTCCGACTTTATGCTGCAGTGACAATGAAGACATAAACTAAAATCCAAAAGTTTTAAGATTGAAAAACAACAATAATTTCCTCTTTGCTAATTATATATTCAAAGGGTACCGCTGTGAATCAGAAAACCCACTATTTAGAAATAAGTGTCATTTGATATTTGATTTACAGTCCCTATCAGTCAATACAAAGAAAGCGGTATTATGTTAAAAGACTGAATACGGCTTCAGTCCTAATTATCTTTTATGAAAGTACTATAATTTTTCCAGTCTTTAAAAGCGTTGATCAATAATAAGATAGATTTTGTTGAGTTTAACCTAAAATGAAAATTGAAAATTATTATCTTCAAAGTTATTTCATGGGTATTGAAACACCCTGTATCTATACTGAAGAAGCTAAGAAACCATGTATATTTGATGGGTATTGGGACACCCTGTATCTATACTGAAGAAGCTAAGGAACCATGTAAATCAGATGGGTATTGGGACACCCTGTATCTCTACTGAAGAAGCTAAGGAACCATGAAAATGTTAAAGTTCATAGAACGCGACTAAATCGCTTTCTAGCCTGAATACAAATCCAGGTTTTTTTATTTCCTTTCAGATTAAACTGTCAATATTCTTTCTTCATTAAGTCATTGATACACAGTCATACACTTTAATGACAAGGTAACTTATTTTGAGTTTGAGGGAAGACCGAACGGATCGTGAAATTAAGAAATTCGGAATAAATGAAAAAACGAAATTAAAAAATCACTCAAGGACAAAATTGATGCAAGGATGAACAGACTGATACTTTAATTAACTTAATAACCAACAGGGATCAAATAAAAAATAGAAATGTGAAAAAGCTAATGAAACTAAGTTAAAAAATTAACAAATGTTTTTTTTACTTGGAGACAAATAGACTCGCACTGTGTCATAAAATTGATTTTTTAAAAGCACAAATTTATCAATTTAAGTTTTATAATCTAAAATATTTTTCCAAAAAACTTCTAAAAGAGGCATTAAACGCTTTACTGAAAGGGTTGCAAAAGTGGAGAAAACACAAATATTGAAAGATTCATATTTTGTTTCCTAGTGATAACGCGTGATGTTTTTAATAATTAAAAGTTCTTGATTGCACAATTAACCAGCAAAACAATCTCCGGAAGTTGAAAAGATTGTAATCTCTGATTCCTGTCTCAATCTTCAGAAAGAACCGCGTTAATATCACTGGAGCTCTCACCCCTTCAACGGTCCAACACCGACTGATTTGTTCAATAAACACAGGCTTCAGTGCGGGCTAACACTTTACCTTACTTAAACATGTTTGATTTGTACAAATAAATTACCCCCCCCCTTCTCCTTCCCATAATCCCTCTTTCCCCCCCCCCCACATCATTTAACCCCACCTTTTTTTTATAACACAGCCTAAAACATAAGGATTGATGCCTAACAAAGGGTTTGTCATGAACTATAAATCAAGTCTCTTACAGTTCAGTTTCAACATTTCATTCACAACTAAAATTCTTCCTTTATCTCAAATAATGGCTTTTATGTATATACTTCGCTTGTCTGTCTGTTTGTCTTTCTGTTTGTATCCAATAAACGTCAACAAAATTGGATTTTCATTAAATTTGAAGATCTACGATTTTTTTTTATAAAATCAGCGAACTTTTTTGTTTCTTTTGTTTTACAATGTATACAAAGAGAAAATGTTCACAATTGAAATAAAGTGGCTAATTTATTGGCAAAAGACTATTTTTTAAATGATTCTGAGGGCAGGGTGAGCATTTCCTTTTCTTTTAATTCGTAACCAATTAAAAATAAAATTTTTATCCATATATTCCTTAACAAGTTTAAGTAGCGTACTTACTTTACTATGGAAGACAAACAATGAAAGCACAAAAACTACCTTTTAAGGTTTAAATATTTTTCTTCCAATGTGGATATTCTGGCCACAAACAATTAAATATTCGATCTATTACCTTTTACATTATTTTAAAAATGCTAAGAAGCGATGTGCAAAAATATTTGCAAATTTGCACATTTTTGGTCTGATGCATGCACTGCGAAAACAGAAGAAACGAATATTCGAGGTTTGTACAGGCTGATTCAGAAAACAGAAGAAACGAATATACGAGGTTTGTACAGGCTGATTCAGAAAACAGAAGAAACGAATATTCGAGGTTTGTACAGGCTGATTCAGAAAACAGAAGAAACGAATATACGAGGTTTGTACCGGCTGATTCAGAAAACAGAAGAAACGAATATTCGAGGTTTGTACAGGCTGATTCAGAAAACAGAAGAAACGAATATTCGAGGTTTGTACAGGCTGATTCAGAAAACAGAAGAAACGAATATTCGAGGATTGTACAGGCTGATTCAGAAAACAGAAGAAACGAATATTCGAGGTTTGTACAGGCTGATTCAGAAAACAGAAGAAACGAATATTCGAGGTTTGTACAGGCTGATTCAGAAAACACAAATATTCGATTCGGAAAAAATGAAGCCAGCACAAATTCATGAACAAATTTTATTTCATTTAAAATTTTCTAATTTTAATCAAATACTAACATTAATTTAAAATGAAAAGAAAGTCAATACTGGTTTACCCAAAAGAATTATCTCCAAAAAACGTGCTGGAAAGCTTTTCAGTCGTTTATCGTATTGAAACCTTGTTCATTTATTGAAATGCCATCAATGAGGATTTCAAAGTATATTCTAAATTTTCATGATCAGTATAGGACACCTTGTAAAAACCCTTTCAATTTATTGGACTATTATAAATTAAATTATGGATGGTCAATGGACATAGCAGACATTTTTTTTTGTTACGGTTCCTCATTCCTTGACGAATTCCTGTGGGCACTATATGTATATATTGTATATATTGTATATATTGTATACAACAGTAAATATCCGACGGGGTATAACATGTCCACTCAGCGAGGGGAGGAGGTCGAACCACAACAATAATTCTTCCGAGCCACATTCTCCTCATTTTCTCGTCTAAGCCACCTCGGAATTCTTGTCCTTCCCCCTAGTAGAGATTCTTATTTGTAGAAAATTGCATTCATTTTTCACATATTTAGAAATTGTTTGAGAAAATTTGATATTTTATTTGCCCTAACGTCGCCAGATTTTCAAAAAGTATATTTATATCTGCAAGTTTTGGACATTTAAAAAAATAATTTTGGAAGGACGAGAATTTTAAGGTGGCTCGGACTATAGTAAAAGAAGAGAATGTGGCTCGGGCAATATTGTTGTGGTTGGCCTTCCTCCCTCACTCATCTCTTTTCTCTTGTTTCAGACTTTACAACTTTACAAGCGAACCACAACCAAATACATATACAACAGAAATTTTTGCATTGTTAGAAAGTTATGAAAATTATAAAAATGTTGTTAAAAATTAACAGAATTATATGGGCCAATGCGAAAAGCTAAAAATTGATCTTAAATGCATATTTTCTCTGTTTTCATGTATTCATAGCGAAAAGCATAAAGGTTCTCAAATTTTTTGTTTTTCGGCTAAAAGCCCACTGCAATGCTGTTGTATATAATAATATGCACGCAAAAAGCGATACCCAACAGGCGCACAACTAAGGGGGGACATGGGGGCCAGAACCCCCTAGCCTGATTAAGGGGGCTCATGTAGATTTAACTTGCAAAAGACCAAGGTTACGATCTATGTATGAAGGATTTGGGTGAATTTAGAGGCGCGCAGTAACAATACAATTTGAACAAAAACAAATATTGAGTGATCAAAAACTTTCTTTTGAAATAATAACAACACAATTTGAACAAAAACAAATATCGAGTGATCAAAATCTTTTCTTTTGAAATAATTTACATTAAGACCCATGACACTGTGGATAAAGTTGACGACTACATAGAGTCAAGTCTTAATTTTGAATGCTCTAATGAACATGAATAATAGTTTTAAAGTTTTAATAAAGTATTAGTTTAAAAAAAAGTGGAGAATGTGTAACTTATATATAATATATTTCATATCATCAATCATGTTTTCTTCATTTCAATAATTTGATGACATAATTAGGCGTTACAAATTTTTTTAAAATGAAATTAGTTCATTTTTAATTTGTCATATTTTGTATATTTAGGTCAAAACTGTGCGACGCATCTGAGAATGTACAAAGAACAAAATGTTATTTAGGTTAATGAAAGAAAATCTAGTATAAAAGCTAAAACTAGGATAAGCTCATATATGTAACCGGGAAGGGGGGGGGGGGGTTAAAGGTAGTACGTCTCCCCCCCCCTATTCTACAGTTCATATCACAAACCCGTTTTAATGATATTTTGGTGATGAAATAATT
Organism: Eurytemora carolleeae; assembly: GCF_000591075.1. NCBI lineage: Eukaryota > Metazoa > Arthropoda > Copepoda > Calanoida > Temoridae > Eurytemora > Eurytemora carolleeae. The sequence continues at coordinate 48,873 of NW_019396886.1, read as the reverse complement.
TAAAATACGCCTTTGATCATACATGATAACTACGAATAATATGAATATGAATATGATCGCATAGAATTTTTAGAAGGTATATACATTTTTTAAAATTTTATATTGTATACACTGTCCAGGTGCCTCAAATACTTCAACATATTTAATGTGCATTGTATATATATTCTATTATTAATTACTAAATATTATTATGAAAATGTACCTTAAAAGCTCAGCAATGTATTGTAACAACTTAATCACTCTCTAATTTCAAATAAACTTTATATTTCTGTTAGAAGGCAATTTTATCAAATATTAAATACAAAGGAGTTGAGTTTTTGCCACAAACTCAAATTTTCGAATGCCAAAATCTTAGCAACTTGATGGTGTAAACCTTTGATATTTCAAACTTAGATTGTTTTGTCTAAAAACATTCATAGTTTGAAATAGCTAAGGTTTACGACTTTGGGTTGCAAAGATATTGGGATTAGAAAATCAGAGATTGTGACAAAGACTCAATTACTTTAAACGGATTATGGGGTAAAAAAATTCCTTTGTTCCTTGCAGCATAACAGCTATTTTCATCAAAAGTCCATATTTATTATTCAACCTTCAGATCGTTATATTCAAAGGTTTTCTGTCGTCATTACAGTCTCATCCTTTGTGGGCCAGAGAAACCAATCATACTATTTTCTCTTTCAATCTCTCTACTTTAGAATAGATTTACATCGTCCCTTTCACAGAACGGGAGGCGTTAAAAATGTACACCTTGAGTATAAGGCATTAGTCGACGCAATTACGATAAAAGATCTGGACGTAAAAGGAATCTAAAGACGCAAATCACGCAGCTCAATCTATTTAATCTGTTTATATCAAGATACGCATCACAAAGAGCACAGTTGCGCAGAATAATTTCACAGGAAGAAAAATACATTACGCATATTTCTGCAGACGCACTTTTATTAAATTTGTTCAGAAAAGGGGTTTTTCCTCACGTTTTCGGATCTTTAACGGTATCATTATGCAACGTCTTAAGCTTTATAACGTGCCAATAAGAGGGAGGAACTACAAAATACAAGATAATCCAATAAACACGGAAATTAAGTAACAACTTGTATATCGTCTGTGATCAATACAATATTATTGGTGAAAACAATTTAAGAAGTATTCCAGTTTAAACAGTTAACATCAAAATACACAAAAAGTCTAACTAAATTTGAAATTTCCGAAACCATGGAAGTCGTTTCTTAATTTTAGCGTGTGTAAGAAAAGAACACCTTGTAAAAACAGCTTAAACAACAACTTCATGGTGACAAAATCGTTCAATGGCGTCAAAAAGTTCCATATCCGTTAACTCTGACAGGACCACCGTGTATAAACGTTTTATCTTTGAATTATTTCTCTTTCATCTAATTATTACTAATTTATTTAAGTTCCTTAAAAGGGGGTTGTCTCGGTTTTCCAAATGGGGTAAACGACGGACAGTAACATAACGCAGTTTGCGTTAAATAAACTGTAATTCAATACTGCTCGTTAAGAATATTCTTTAATAAATGTATGTCTACTAATTGTTCGTGATATTTTCAAACCAAATAATTCACATTTTTGTATGTTTATCGTTTTTGAATTGGCATTCTTAGCAGGAGAATCTATATTGCAATTAACATGAAAAAAAATCCACATAAAAATAGTATCGATTAACCCAACCGCTGGGGCTCCCTCCCTTCAACCTTAAATTAGTTACGATTATGCAAATCAAAATTCAGTTTAAGTTGCATTTTTCAAATGCCATGGCAATATATCTTTCATAATTTTTGCAAGTTGTTTTTCAAATTATACGAATTTTACTCCAAATCTAAACTCCTAGTTTTGTGTTTCGTGAATTTTGTAATTAGCTTCCTATTAACGTATAATTGTTATTTTAAAGAAAAATCAATAAAACTAAATTCGATATTTTATGTCGGACAGAACATTTTATGAATGGTATTGACTATTGAGTCTTTGCCAAAAACTAAGATGTTTTGATTTTTAACTTAGATTTTTTAATCTAACAGATTTCATAGTTTGAAATATCAAAGGTCTACGACATTAGTTTGCAAAGATGTCGGGATTTGAAAATCACGCGTTGTGACAAAGACTTAATATCTCTTTGTACACAGGGTGTCCCAAAAAACATGGGAATTGAGTGACAGCGTTGAAATCGTCTACCATAGTATTATTATTAGTTTGAAGAATAATCCAGAAAACTAAATGTAGGACAGAATATTTTCTGTAAATTTTGTACACAGGGTGTCCCATAAAGCATGGGAATTCAGTGACAACATTAAAATCGTCACCAAGTTTGTAATTATAAGGGTTTAAGAAAAAAATTTTCGACGCTACTATATCTTCGGTCTGAGTAGTGCAAATTACTGCAGAACACGCCGAAAACTTAGTTTAAGGTTCAAAAAAGACGCTTCAGTTCAGAAGTCTTGACTTAATTTCCATGATTAATGGGACACCCTTTATAAACATTAAAATGTAATATATCTCCATATTTCCCAAAAATGTTTCGAGGTTATCATGAACAAAGTTTTTAGAACTACGACTCCAGATGAGGCCGTAGGTTTGTCAGTATCATGTAGATTTAACTTGCAAAAGACCAAGGTTACGATCTATGTATGAAGGATTTGGGTGAATTTAGAGGCGCGCAGTAACAATACAATTTGAACAAAAACAAATATTGAGTGATCAAAAACTTTCTTTTGAAATAATAACAACACAATTTGAACAAAAACAAATATCGAGTGATCAAAATCTTTTCTTTTGAAATAATTTACATTAAGACCCATGACACTGTGGATAAAGTTGACGACTACATAGAGTCAAGTCTTAATTTTGAATGCTCTAATGAACATGAATAATAGTTTTAAAGTTTTAATAAAGTATTAGTTTAAAAAAAAGTGGAGAATGTGTAACTTATATATAATATATTTCATATCATCAATCATGTTTTCTTCATTTCAATAATTTGATGACATAATTAGGCGTTACAAATTTTTTTAAAATGAAATTAGTTCATTTTTAATTTGTCATATTTTGTATATTTAGGTCAAAACTGTGCGACGCATCTGAGAATGTACAAAGAACAAAATGTTATTTAGGTTAATGAAAGAAAATCTAGTATAAAAGCTAAAACTAGGATAAGCTCATATATGTAACCGGGAAGGGGGGGGGGGGGTTAAAGGTAGTACGTCTCCCCCCCCCTATTCTACAGTTCATATCACAAACCCGTTTTAATGATATTTTGGTGATGAAATAATTTAAAATACGCCTTTGATCATACATGATAACTACGAATAATATGAATATGAATATGATCGCATAGAATTTTTAGAAGGTATATACATTTTTTAAAATTTTATATTGTATACACTGTCCAGGTGCCTCAAATACTTCAACATATTTAATGTGCATTGTATATATATTCTATTATTAATTACTAAATATTATTATGAAAATGTACCTTAAAAGCTCAGCAATGTATTGTAACAACTTAATCACTCTCTAATTTCAAATAAACTTTATATTTCTGTTAGAAGGCAATTTTATCAAATATTAAATACAAAGGAGTTGAGTTTTTGCCACAAACTCAAATTTTCGAATGCCAAAATCTTAGCAACTTGATGGTGTAAACCTTTGATATTTCAAACTTAGATTGTTTTGTCTAAAAACATTCATAGTTTGAAATAGCTAAGGTTTACGACTTTGGGTTGCAAAGATATTGGGATTAGAAAATCAGAGATTGTGACAAAGACTCAATTCCTTTAAACGGATTATTTATATTTGGATAAGCAAGGATTTAACATTATTGAAGGTAAATGCTTTCAAAATAAAGAAAAGGAATTGAGTCTTAAATTAACGAATTCATATATCTTTGCAATCTGAAGGTGTACATCTTTGATATTTCAAACTTAGATTAATTGATCTAACAGAAATTATGATTTTAAATATCTAAGGGGTATGACATTGTGTTGAACAAATATAGGGATTAGAAAATCAGAGTTTTTGGCAAAAATTCAATTTCAGCATTATGTTATGTCACATCCTTTATTTATCCTACCAAATTACAATACAAAAAAAAAATTTATATTTTCAAACAATTTTTTTAATATTGCACAATTCATTCAGATAATAACCACTTAAATATATCTTAACAAATTTAAAGAATGACACATAAAGGGACTGTAAGCGTATTTCAAGTGAGCCTCGATGCAAAGATGAAAATTGTGAAAATTCACAACGGTATCCTTAAAAGCTTTGTCGGATCAAGCATGAATTAGTTATCAATGTATATGATTTTGAAAAATGACACTTTTAAACTTGGAAAACCGTGACAATAGCTCCAACATTATTGATCAGATAAAGGCTTCAAATGTAGAGTTGTGAATCGGGCATTGACATCTTTGCATAGTAATGCAGTATTGGACACTGGACAGCTCAGTAATTTGTCTCGAATTCTTGATTCATTGCAACTATTTTCTTTCTTAACTTAAGCAATTGATATATAAGATTATATGTAATTAGTATGATATCGGCCAAATAAGATATTTGATCATTATATAAACTCTAATTTTCTACTCCCATCTCCTTTGGAATTGGAACAATCAAAGGTTTACACCATCATGAAAATATATTGGGATTATAAAAATAGAGTTTGTGACAACTATTCAGCTTTTTTTGTTATCAACCGACAATGTTAAGTGTTTAATTCGTTTTTGGGAATATTAATTCTCTGTTTACAAATCTCATTTTTTAAGGACATCGGACCTTTATGATTTATCCAAAATTTATCTTTCCTTTTTCTCACTTCGCTGGATTTTAGAAAACTGATGAATTTCAGCGAAAGTTGGCAATTTTATCAGTTTTATATTTAATCTAAAAATCCTCCAAAAATGGCAAGTTCAATTATGTTTTAACATTTTAACATATAACTCCGATTAAAAATCCTTTTTTAAAGCTTAAGTATTTATCCCTGGTCCAGCTAGAAAGCCGGGTCAGCCTGACCCGGTCATGGTGCAGGTAGCTGTAAACCTAGCGCACTTCAAACACGGGGGGGGAGGGATCTGCAGATTTAACTTTGAAATAGATTCATCGGGAGAAGGTTATGCACTGGGTGTCCCAATATGATATGGTAATTCAGTGACGGCTTAAAAGTTTTTGCCACAAACTCAATTTGTCTAATCCCTTTATCTTTGCAATCTTTGATCTTTCAAACTTAAAATTTATGATCTAACAAAATTCATAGTTTAAAATATCAATGGAACGACAAGGACAAGGGAAAAAATAGAGTTTGTGGCATAACTCATTTCCTTCGCATTTTATCTGCGGAATCTTTTTCGTAAACATCTATAGCTTGATTAGAATTGCACTTAAATACATTAGCAATATTCCAAAATGTGTACCTTCAAAGGGATGGAGTCTTTGTCAAAAACTAATATTTTCTATTCTCTATATCTTTGCAACCTGATGGTGGAAACCTGAGATATTTCAAGCATAGATTATTTGATCTAATAGAATTCATAGTTTGAAATATTCCAGGTGTACGACATTTGGTTGAAAAAATATAGAAATAAAAAAATCAGAGTTTGTAGAAGAGACTCAATTCCTTTGACGGTAAAGGCTGGAATAAATGAAAACCCTATTTTAAAATCTTGAACACTTAAATAAACCACAATTCTTTGTCATTTTTAAGGATTAAATGCTACTGCTCTGAACAGGGTATATCACTTTTTAAATAAAGGGCCAGTTGAACTTATGCCAACTGTTTCTTTAAACAAATAATTCTTTCAATTAGCATTATTTATAAATACATTTTATTTACTAAATATCAATATAATGTAGAATATATATATATTTTTTATACGGAGTATACTGTAAACAAACTTTTTAGTGCATAAAGTCACATCTAAAGCTTTTAAAAGAATGATAATATTCTATTTTTGATCTTTTTTAATTGGCCTCAAAATATAATTGTATAGATTATCACACAAACGAGTTTAATACATTTGTGGTAAAGAACAAGCGATTTAAAAACAAAATCATAATTTTCCCCCAGAATTTATAAAATTTATCTGAATTGAAAAAGATGTTTAAAATATCCAAAATTATTTCACAAGCAGAAAATCATTTCAATAAATATCTAAACCATAAAAATCACATGTTGTTGTTGTTGTAGCCCGGGCCGGCTCTCATCCATATTCATTTTAATCTTCAACGTTCCAACTCAAAAATTTTGCGACATCAGTGGGATTGTTCCGAAGGTCTCTTACTGTGAAGGGAGTAGAGTTTTCAGGTCAGTTGAATAAATGTTTTGTGGTGTGTGAATGGATCTGGCAATCCAGACACTCGTCTATGACATCCTCGCGCATTCTAGATAAGTAGCTGTTGAGGTTGAAGCTGTATCCTGACCTGAGCTGTGATAGTAGAGATCTTGTTCTTCTAGGTAAGGTTGATTCTGATCACATCATATGCTTGGTAAATGATAAAAAAATCTTAAAACCATCGTCCATAAATAATTACTCTTTGAAAAGATGTTAAACGTATGTAAAGAAATTGAGTCTTTGCCACAAAGTCTAATATTTATATCTTTGCAATCCAGTGTCGTAGGCCTGATATGCTATGAATTCTGTTTGATCCGATTTAATCTGAAGTTTAAATATCAAGCATATACAACATCAGATTGGAAAGATGTAGGAATTAGAAAGTTTGAGTTTGTGGCACCGACTCAAAATTTTTGAAGATGTGATTAAATCCGTCAATTTAATCCATAATTTGAATATTTGTAAAGTTTCCTTCTAAAACTGATCTGAACTCATCAGATACGGATGTTCTTTCGATGTCGAGCCTCCGTAAGCTTCCACCACTGATTCTAAGAATCTCTTGGAGACCTACGTCAGTCAATTGCTTGCAGTTGGAAAGATTCAACTCAGTCAGGTTTCCCAATGGTTGATCTAGCTCAGATAGAAATTCAAACGTTGATGAGTGTTTGGAAAGATCTAAATATTTGAGAGAGGCGCCAGAGATTTGAAGGATCTCCTTAATACCGTGTTCTGTTAAAGAGGAGCAGTGAGAAAGGTCTAACTCCTCTAGCTGGGAGAGAACATAGGTGTAGTCGACCAATCCTTCTCCAGTAACCTGAGATTCTCTTAAGTTTAACCGGTTCAAATATGTTCCACACATCTTCAGAATGTCTTGAAGAAGAGAATCCTGTATATCCTCTCCGCTTAGATCTAATTTTCTCAAATTATTTAGTTTTCCGTCAAATGAGCAGGATGTCAGGTTTATGTTGCTTAGATTTAATAATTTAATGTTTAATCCACAAACTCTGAATATCTCTGCTAATCCACCCTCGGTCAATGTTGGAATAGAGTTTAGGTTAAGATGTTCAATAACAGTGTCTAATATTTCAAAACCATGAAGTCCCTCTCCAGTAACTTTGGTATCACCAATATCAAGAGCTAGCAAATTGGGTCCACATATCCTTATAATCTGTACTAGACCGTCATCATTTAGATTTGTGTGAGACAAGTCTAGTTTTACCAGCCTGGGTAAAACACCCTGAAAACCATCTAATCCTTCACCAGATATTCCAGGACATAGGAATGCTTTAAATGATACAAGTGAGTCTCCGCATATTCTGAATATCTCACAAAGCCCCTTATCCGTCAAATCAGAGCAATCATAACAATATAAATCCTGTAAGTTTGACAATGTTTCAGTGAACTCTGATAACCCTTCTCCAATTATGGCTGAATTGTTCAGATCTAAGCTCTTTAAAGATCCACCAAACACACGGAATATTTGACACAACCCTTTATCAGTTAGATTTGATCCATATTCAAAATTTATACGTTTCACCTTGTTAAAACTCTGAGTAAGTTCAGACAGTCCCTCTCCTGTAACACTACTACATCCTATATCAAGATGAGACAGTTTATCATGGTTGCATATTTTAAGAATCTGATTGAGTCCTTTATCTGTCAAGTTCCAACAATAATAGAGTTTAAGCTCTGTAAGGTTGGTTAGGCTAGTGATGAAATTAAACTCTCCAGTGATCCCTGTAGATCTCAGATTTAGAGCTTTCAGATTTTCTCCAATAACCCCCAGTATTTTTGAGAGTCCATGGTCCGTCAATTGATGACTGTTTATCAAGGAAAAGGTCTCTAGACTGCTAGACCGTCCTAGACCTGAGTCTAACCTATCTCCAGTTATGGAAGTATTATACAGCTTCAGAAATTTCAGATTTTCTAGAGACAGAACATCATTTAAACCTTCATCAGACATCCCTCCTGGATTCCCATATAGAGAATCCATGAACAGGGTCACCAGTTCGCGGTGAGACTTTGCTAGATAGTGAACACATAGATTACAGCTTTGTGGGTCACCTATCAGGTTTTCTACTGACAAGCCTAAACAGTTATATATATTATCAAATTATCAATTATCAAAGGAATTGAGTCTTCGCCATAAACTCACATTTTATAATCCATATATCTTTTCAATCTGATGATGTAAACCTTTGAGATTTCAAGCTTAAATTATTTGATCTAACAGCGTTTATAGTTTGAAGTATTTAAAGGCCTACGACATTGGGTTGCAAAGATATAAAAACTATAAAATCAGAGTTTGTGGTAAAGACTCAATTTATGTTGACCAAAACTTAATACCCAATTTTTTTGGAAAGTTTAACAGTAGATTTCGAAATTTGAAACCTCCTCTCTTGACTTTTGCAGTAAATTCCTTTTTGATAATCCAGAAATACTTGGTTGAGATAATTGGTATTTTCAAGAAAAAAATATTTAATCTAATTTCATGATGCAAGATTCTATTTCACACCATTACATCAAAATATTTCTTATGTCAGAAAATCCTTTCATTAAATAACTTTAATTTTAATACTGCAGGAGCACCAGAAAACTCTGAAATAGGAAAACGAAATTATGATGCACAATTATGCAGTGTAAACAGACCCATTTAACATGAGTTCCACTTAATCATGTCGTCTGTTTATTCCAGAGTTTTCTGGTTCTCACTGGATGTATGTACCTTGCACCTTCTGAACATCATCACAGAACTGAATCAATTTCTCTGACTCCAAGTCTCCTGAATATTCAATTTAAAAAATAAGAAAATTTTAATCTTACTTTTAAAGGGACTGTACAGTGTACACGTAAATGCTTTATTACTTTTAAAGGTACCATTGTGAATCGGACATGTCTCTCTTAATTGGAAACCCAAGAAAGCTCCTCATATTCTCGTCTGAGCCACCTCAAAATCCTCGCCCTTTCCTTATTATTTTTGGTAGTCTCCAATTCTTGAAGATAAGATTATTTTTATCATATCCGGCCACCTTAGGGCATAAAAAATGGTTAGACTAAAGTATTGTAATGATTGCATCATGTTGGAATCTTCGAATTCATGGGAATGATGTCAAACTTTATTTAGGTAAAAATTAAATGTCTTTTGCCTGCGTAATTGAGCCTACAGGGTTACCCGCAATGGATGAGACTTCAGAGAAGACTGGACGAATTTAAACTCTCTGTTTCCTTCTATCCTTGATTTCTTCCAACTTTAAACTTGTTGCTTTCTTTTTTAAATCATTAAATACGCTGTTAAAAGACTACATTCAGGACAGAAGACTCATTTAAGCCAGGGATCGTCATATTTAAAAAGTTACAGGTCGTCATTACAGTCTCATCCTGTGTGGGCAACCATGTCTATAAACACCCGGAAAAAATTGATGGTTTATGGTATGATTTAACAAAAAAAATTGTATCGGAATAATTCGCGGCATCTTATACTAGGAATATCTGAAAATGAACGAAATTGAGTAAACAATTTACAAATATTTAAAATTAAAGGAACCGAGTTTTTGTCACAAACTCTGATTTCGAATCTCTATATCTGTGCAACCCGATGTTGTATACCCTTGATATTTCAAACTATGAATTCTGTTAATCAAAGTGTCTAAGTTTGAAATATAACATGTTTACACCATCATGTTGCAAAGATGTAGGCATTAGAAAGTTTGACTGTGTGGTAAAAACTCAGTTCCTTTATGATGACCAAAAGTGCCCAGATAATTGGATAATTGGATAATTAGACATTAAAAAAAAAGATAATATGGGAAGGAAGAGGATTTTGAGGTGGCTCGGACCAATAAATGAAGAAAATGTGTCTCGGACGAGAAATTGTTGTGGCTGGCCTTCCTGCCCTCCCTAAAAATAATTACCTAAAACCCAGTGGGTGAATGTTTCATTGACTTGATCTATTCTCTGCTTGTAATTCCAGCTGACCAGCCGCAGATGCTTTAGGTCATCAACTTCAAGATACTAAATAATACTATTTTTAAATGTTCATCTTTGAAAATTAAAATTCCAAAAAAAATAAACGTTTAAGTTAGGATGAAAGTTCATGAATTACAAATATAATTCTATTCTCATCCTTTTCTGTTTTTTCTTGTAACTGATTAAATTCAGGCTAAATCTGGTTGATGAGTGAGTTTTCTGTTGATTTTAAAAATCCCCTTAAAGGGACTGTATAAGCGTAATTTCAAGAGACCCTTCAAACAAAAATGTTAAAGCCCGATTCTTTAACTGATCAATAAGTTTAAAAGTATTGTTTCTGATAATTGTAAATTTTTACCTACAGTAGAAATGCGCAAGTCACTTTTGCACAAAATCCAAAATTGAAAAAAATTAGCTTTCGAAATTATTAACATCGATATCTTATTCGTACTTTATTAAACAAAGATTTCAAGGATACCGTTGTGAATCGAGCATTGCCATTTTTGCATGGAGGGTCACTTGATATTAAGCTTACAGTCCTTTTAATTTCAACATTTACTTCAAGTAATTAATATCTTATTTATATCTATAACAGGCTTTTAGGGGGTTCTTCTATTTCAACTGTGAACATTTTCTCTTTGAATTCACTGTAAAACGAAAACAAACAAAAATTTGCGGATTTTATTAGAAAGAAATTTTGTGGATTCAGCAGTTTTGACGTTTTTTGGATACAAATGGTCAGACAGACAGATAGACAGACAGACAAACAGACATATAAATGTTGCGTATAGCTGGACCGATTGGGCTGAAACGTTTTGTGGACACTCATGGGTGGCCGGGGGGTGCTAAAAGCAACAAAAAAAATTCGACATTTTTTTTTTAATTTCTTTTTCCATTTTTTTCAACATTTTTTGTTTGTTTTTTCCACGGGCAATAAGATAAAACAAGACATTCATATATGTTGCGTATAGCCGGCCAAACGGCTCGACCGATTGGGCTGAATTTTTTTATGTACACTACTGGGTGGCCGGGGTGTTTTATAGGCTAAAAAAATTTACATTTTTTTCAAATTTTTTTTTCGAAAATTTTCTCTTTTTTCCATGGGTAACACCGGGCCTTTAAGCTAATATATAATAAAGCTCTTCGCTGATATGTGTATAAATATTTATATATAAATAATAAATATGTTAGCTGGAACTAATGGGCCAATTTTTTTGAGGAAATCCATGCGTACCCATGGGGTAACATTGGAGTAAAAATAGATTTTTTTTTCTTAAAAATAAAAAAATAATTTTAAAAAGATTTTTTAAAAATTCCACAGGCAACACCGGGCCTTTTAGCTAGTAGATAGTGGTCTAAAGGTACTTTAAACCACATTTAAATTGCACTTACACTTGGAATTTCGAAACAGACAATTAATTTTTATGTTTGAAATTATTATAAACTTTTTTTCAAGATATAAGTCAAGGATTGATAAAATGTATCAATAAGCACATTGTAAAATTTATCTAAAATAATTTTTTATTAAATAATAATTTAATAAAATCATGATATCAAGGTAGATAAGTTATTATGATTTATTTATGTCCTAGATCAATAAACAGATAGATTTGAAGAGATTTAAACAATTTAAACGTCAAAAAACCCCTAAATGTCTGAAAACGGACCTTGAAACGAAAAGAACAAAGATCAAAACGACCTCATTTCAGAACTTTTATGTTGTGAATCTAAGAATTATGCCTCCATCTTATTAGGAAATAAAATAATTCCTCTTTAATAATTAATAATAATAATAAATTAATTTGACCTATTTCTTCTAGTTTGCAGTGTTGTATATTTAAAGATGTTGTGTGCTTTTCATATGGCGGGAGTGTGATAATATCATCAATATGAATTACAAAAAATATCATCAATACAACTTACAATTTATTGTATACTTGCTGAAGGGCCCGGCGTTGCCCGTAGTAAAAAAAAATTGAAAAAAATACTCAAAATTTTTTTTTAAATTTTGAAAAAAATTATTTTGATTATTTTAGCCTATGACACCCCCCGGTCACCCATAAGTATACAGAAAAAAATTTCAGCCCAATCGGTCCAGCCGTTTGGCCGGCTATATGCAACATATTTATAAGAATGTCTTGTTTTATTATATAGATTAATTATGCAATTGTATATTTGTTATCAAAAAGAAATGAATTGGTGAGTAAAAGATCTTAATTTTCCAAATAACGGAACCACAGGAAAGTTTTTTCGGCTCCCTTAGAGGAACTGAAAGCGTATTTTAAATTGACACTTAATGTAAAGATGGTAATGTCCGATTCACAACGGTACCCTTGAATTTTTTATCTGATCAATAATATGAGGATATTGTTGTTTTTTCTAGGCATAAACGTTTTTAATTCAAAAAATTCAAAATAATCAGTTTTCAAAATTATAACAATTGACATCTAATTTAGTCTTGATCAGAGAAAGCTTTTAAGGGCACCATTGTGAATAGGACATTACCAGTTTGCCTGTTCGAAATTAAGCTTACAGTCCCTTTCAGAGCTTAACAATATTGATTTTCAAATATGTATAATATGACAGTCTAATGTTGAGCTTTCTAAAGTAATATTTTTAACCTTGAATGAACTAATATGTTGTTAATAATTTATTCACAAGGAACATTGTAAAGCAAAATCTATATATTCTGTATAAGGTTTTCATTCACAATATGCGCAGTAATAGCACAATACTTGATTTGTGGCTTCAGGGTTACCTTCAAAGGTTGAGACTGCAAAAATGACGTAAAACTTTTGAAATATGACCATCCCAAAGAAATTAAATCTTTTCCATAAACTCAAATTTATAATTCCTATATTTTTTCAATCTGATGATATTTCAAACTTTGATATTTGATCTAGTAAAATTTATAGTTTGAAATATATTTGCTCTACAACAAATGGTTTGCAAAGATTTAGGGATTATAGAAAATCAGAGTTTGTCAAAAACTTAATTCCTTAGAGTTTAGTTTTCTGAATTGAAAATAGTTTTTGTATGGTTTTTATAATGATTTGGCAAAGAAACAAGTTTACAAATGCAGCTAATCATAAATATAAATAGGCACTAGGGGCAGACAGGTTAAATTTCGTACATCGTCTCTGAAGTCTCATCTTTTGTGGGTAACCCTGTAGATAACTTAATTGTATGAATTCAAATTTTATCTGGGTGCATGCCACAACAATAAATCGTATTGGTAGGACAAAAAAATATTTTCTAATGCCTCTGTTGTTATATGTTACTGATATAAGAAAATGATACATATTTTGTATACATACTTCACCCCAAACTAACCAGAGTGAGAAGCATTTGGTTTTTTTTATTTGAAATAAAACGTGTTTTGGTCAATCATTCAACAATCTTTAAACTTACGGATTTGTTTATTTTTTTCTTTTTCATTCAAAATGTATATGCCGACAAAAAGTATTTTAAAAAAGTTTAGAAAATTATTTATAAGGGGTAAAATTGGGATTGAAAGTCACAGCTTTCTAAAATATTGACAGAACCGTTAAATCCACGTGACTTGCGTTAAATTTTATTTACTGCATGTATTTTTATCAAAGTTAAGGGCAATTTTTTAGCAAAATTTGTTCAAACTTTCCTAAAATTGAATAAAAACTTTTTGTGTATGGGAAAAATTCGAATTTGCAATTATTTATATATCTTATATATCTCAGATTATTTTCTTTTGTTTATTTCATATAGTTTATTGCTGTATATATATATTAACAGAATCATTCTAAACTTGTCAACGCAATCCAAAACTAAATTGTCATCGGCAATATTTCATAACTAATTGTTAGTGACAAATTCTAGTTCTTGATTTTTATATTTACATCAGTTATAGGGTTTCTCGCAATACGCACCTCTCACCCTTTAGAAAAAGTAAACTCAACCTAATGTCTGACGCGTCAACCTTGTTGCACCAGCTAGTCCTATTCAGTGTCAGCTTTATTTAACCCATGTCCAGGCGATACAGTACAAACTGGGACCGGAAAGGTTGACCCGGCTCGGAAATTCAAATGTACTGCGGCTGCCCGTGACAAGGGACGAGACTTTAACGAGTTTGTGCATCAGTTTCCTTATTATCTTATATTCATGATTTCCTGCAATTATAATCTTCTTCCTTTCCCCAATTATCAAATAACCACATTCAAGGCAAATCACATGACACGCACCTCTGCTTCTTTAGTTGCACCGGCTAGTCCTGTCCTTAGAGCTAGGTACGGTAAAAACTGGGACCGGAAAGATTGACCCGACTCGGATTTTCAAATGTACTACGGCTACCCGTGATAATTTTAACTTATGATCGTCATATTTGAAGAGTTTGAAGTCGTCTTTATAGCCAAATTCTTTGCGGATACCCCTGTATTGTCATGATTTGATATTTCTAAGTTACCTGTAAAATTATTCTAAGGATTTTGGTAGGCAAGTTATCCCAACTTTCTGCATCTAAATGTTATATTTTTACAAAGGAAGTTTTCCCACAAACTCTGATTTTTTAATCCCAAGGTTTTTGATATTTCAAGTTATGAACTTATGAAAGTTTATACCATCAGATCCTGTACATTATAATCATTCAAACATTTGAAACTTTAAAGGTATAAAACTAATAACTAATGTGTTGATTAAAATTAACTTTTTTCCTCAAGGCCCCTATAAAGATATTACATAGATAAAATGCGAAATTCAGAAAATAATCTAAATGATAACATTTCTTTAATTTGAGTTTTAATTATCTAAAGTGAAACCCTTAATAACGAATACATCAAAAGAATTCATCAAATGTCGTATTCTTCACTTTCTGATAATGGAATGTTGCAGATATTTAGTTTTTTAATTAAATGATTATATGGAACTCTTTAAAACTGTTCCCGCATATTCATGGCTATTTATTTATTTTCTGAAATACTGAAATTTACGTAATGTAGTATAAAACTCATTGAAAAATTGTCAAGACGACATTTGATAAATTCTTCCGATGTATTCGATATTAAGGGTTTCACTGTATATAAATATGTAGTTATCTCAGTATGTCTGTCCGATCATAACTTTAAACCATATGACCGATTTGCCTCAAATAGTAAGGGGACCTTTTTAAGACTACTGTAATGTTTTATCTTTGTTAAGACATTCTAAATTAACTATGTCGACTACTGTTTAGTCTTGTTTAAAAGATAAGATTTTTCGGGCAAAGCTGTGTTTCCAAGCAGTATTTAAAAAGAACTAAAAAATTTAAATTGAAAATATATACCTGTTGTGCATCTAATAACTACATCATCATACTCATTATTCACTGGTGAGCCACCTCCACATAGTCCATTCCCCATTGTTAATCCTCTAACCGTACTTTATCCAGCAATTTTTCATCTTTCTGTAACATATGACTATTGAAAAATAAAAATTCTATGATAAAAATATGGTGATCTGGTTATCCTGCATTAGAACTTATGATATAGATACATCTGGATATTTCTCACTTATTTCTACTTTGTACTTGTTTGAAATGCTTGTTCCATCTAGGAGCAGACGCTTTAAAGCGTCACCAGATATACGCAGCAGTTCATTCAACTTTTGGTCGTTTATCTTTTCACAGCCAGACAAATTTAGTTCTTCTAAAGTATTAAGGTTAGCTTGAAACTTCCCTATTCCATCCAGAGACACTATTGTGTTGCTTATATCCAGGTAGTGAAGGCTGTCCTTGCATAACTCCATTACCTCAAATAGACCTTTGTTTGTGATGTATTTGCAGTGAGAGAGATTAATTTCAACAATAGAGGACATATTTGTGTCATAGGCTGTCAAGCCTTCACATGTAACGTGAGAAGATCTAAGGTCTAAGTATCTAAGATTGGGTCCACTAGCTGCCAACATCTTGAAGAGAACCTTGTCTCTGATAGACTCGCCTGACAAGTCCAACTTGACTATGTTCGCCATTGTACCTTTGAAGGGAAACTTCCCTGTTAGACTTGTGTAGCCTATGTTCAGCAGCTTTAAACTGTGACTGAAAAGTCGGAGAAATTCATTAAGGCCTCTGTCAGTTAAACTTTCACACCAGAGCAAATTAAGTTGCTCAATGCTGAGATCAGTTGAGTCATATTTAGCGAGTCCTTCGCCAGTGATTTTAGTCTCTTGAATATCTAAGGTTTTAAGATTATTTCCGCTGATTCGAAAGAGCTCAATCAATCCCTGGTCTGTTAAATTTGAACAGGAAAAATCCAGTTTAGTAATGTTTGGAAGACTGTCCTGGAATTCTGAAAGGCCTTCTCCCGACACTGATGTGTGGAGCACTTTTAAGGCGGACAAAGAACCGCCACAAATACGGAATATTTCACACAACCCTTTATCTGTCAGAGACCTACAGCCATAACAATCAAGCCTTTGTAGGTTTGACAGAGTTAATCTGAACTCTGATAATCCTTCTCCAGTAATGGGCGTAGTGTTTAGATCCAGATATTTCAAGGAGTTGCCAAATATTGTCAGTATGTTACAAAGTCCGCTATCTGTCAAGTGCATGCAATATTCCAGATTCAGCTTTTCTACTTTGGGAAAAGAGCCACTAAACTCTGCAAGGCTCTCGCCTGTGAAGTTGTTACATCCCAAGTCTAACTGCTTGAGTTTAGGACCACACTTCTTCAGAAATATGCAAAGACCTCTGTCTGAGAGATTCCAGCAGTAAAACAGATTCAGCTCCAATATATTGGGAAATGTAGCAGGGAAGTTGTATTCTCCAGAAATACCAGTTGAGCGAAGATATAACCGCTCAAGATTTACCCCTATAACTCTGAGAACCTCCGCCAGCCCTTCATCTGTCAATCCATGACAGTTGATAATCCCAAAGGTTTGAATGTTCAAAGCTGAAATTAAAAGGTCATCAACACCTTCCCCTGTTATACCAGTGTTGTACAATTTTACTGTCTTTAGATGTTTCAACGTCAAGATGGCTTGAAGTCCTTCGTCAGATATCCTGTTCAGATTTCCATAAAGAACTCCAATTTTAATTGATTCTATTTCGGGATGTCTCTCCACTAAACACTTTACACTTTCATCACAGTCTCTTGTATCCCCCATCAAACTTTCAACTTCCACTTCTACAATAACAATTCTTTATTATACGAAGCTTTACTAAATAAACCAGAATGATATTAATTGATTAAAGGAATTGAAAACTTGAAAGTCGTCTTTGACCTAAGGAATTGTAATTGCGCCATTCACTATTGGCAACCTAATTTCAGCAATATTTTTTTTATGCCTCAATAATCACAAAATAGCCCTAGTCCTGCCTTTTCCAAAATGTGAAACTGAACTGCAATTTTGTTGAAATTTAAACTAAATTCTTAATATCCCTGATATTTTTTAATGCAAAAACGGTAGATTAGGGCTATTTTGTTTTTTATGTTTCCAAAAAAACATCGCTAAAAATAGGTTGTCGATAGCGAATGCTGCAAACTTTTTCAAGTTCAAGTACGACTTTCAAGTCTACAATCAACTAATAGGCTTATTTTTTGAGATGGAAACCTTTAATTTTGGAGACATCTCTGGAGAATTTACTGAATTCCTCTAGTTTGATGTCCCCTGTAGAAGAAGAATTTAAAATTTAATATTTTTAAACATGTTAATAAACTAATCTATCAAAACTAAAAATTTGCAGGAGTTACAGAATTTTCTATTCTCATGAAGTCCATAAAGCTGTTTAATCTACAAACATATTTTACTTTTCTGTCATTATCCAATAAACGTCAAAACGGCTGAATCAAAAAATCCACGAATGTTTGTGTTTTACACTATTACTACATATGTATACAAAGAAAATTGCGAATTGAACAACATTAAGGAATATAAGGAAATGGAATCTGCATTAAAAGCTGAATAAGTTAAGAGAAGAAGAGACACAATGTACTTTAAAACTAAAAAGCCTAGATTGTCATTTTTACATTTTCACATTATCATGCACTTGCCATTACTCTAACTTTTCTCCACTTGCCATATTAACTTTTACATAGGAAACACTTGCTTTTAGTAACACTTGCCAAAATGTTGCCTTTTCGTAAAATTGTCCCTTGATGACCAAATCAATTAGCTGTTCTGGCAAATGAAGCCACATTTTGATTTCTGCATGCAAGCGTTAATTCTGTCAAAATATACTATTGCAAGTGCATGGGCTTGCACAGAAATTGGTTCATAGGGGGCTTAATTTTATCTTACCAATGATGCTTTGTTTTAAGGTTGTTTTCAGGGTCAAAATTTGTCATAATGTGCCCCCGCCCCTGTAAACGCCAATGAACAATGAGCAAGTGTAATGATAGCTACGTAATTATGGCAGATGGAACTATTATAGAGTAAACATTAAATACTCAGGATTGCTAGAGTATGAAATTTCCTGAATAGTGGTCATGCAGTCTCTCAATTTCCATGTTTATTGGGACACCCTGTATATTATCTTTATACAACAATATTAGAACTATTTTATGGATTCCTGCAAATATGTTTACTAAATTTAGAATATTTTTCCATATTAAATTTTAAATGTCCCTAATGTCCAATTTGTGAAGGAGTTGTTAATTTTATCAATTCTTCTTCTCATGGTTGAACTAACTTGGCGAAATGTCTTCAGATCTTCCAAATGCAAATACTGAAACATAAAAGAGGATCTTAAAGGGACTGTTAGCGTTATTTCAAGTGAGCCTCCATGCAAAGATGGCAATGTCCGATCTACTTACAACGGTACCCATGAAAGCTTTGTCTGATCAAGTATGAATTTTATCATAAGGGTTTCTCTACGAAAGTGACTTGCACACATTTGTTTCTTTTAAAAAGCAAAAGATAAACTCGCAGAAATAAACACTTTTTGTATTTTCCACATATTTGATCAGATTAAGATTTCAAGGGTACCGTTGTATCTCGGGCATTGCCATCTTTGCACTTAAAGGTTTGTTTACTTATTTTAAACAGAGGAACTTAGAGGTTTGTTTACTTATTTTAAACAGAGGAACTTAGAGGTTTGTTTACTTATTCTAAACAGAGGAACTTAAAGGTTTGTTTACTTATTCTAAACAGAGGAACTTAAAGGTTTGTTTACTTATCTTAAACAGAGGAACTTAAAGGTTTGTTTACTTATCTTAAACAGCTAGGAACTTAAAGGTTTGTTTACTTATTTTAAACAGAGGAACTTAAAGGGTTTGTTTACTTCTTTCAAATACTTAAACATAAAAGAGGATCTTAATGGAACTGTTCACTTTATTCAAATACTCTTAATCATAAAGGTACTTCAAAATAAAATCTAAATTTTTCAAGAAGTTTAAAACTTTCCTAAATTAAATATCAGTTTGTTAATTTAGCACTGTTTTAAACTGAATTAACATTTTACTGCTTGTTTTAATATTTATACCTTTTCATTGAGTTTATATTTCATAATTTTAAAAATGAAAAAACTTAACCTTTCAAATGTATAACTATAATTGCTAAAGTGACATGAAGTTGGATTAAAAACAACTAATTTTTGTTGTATAATAATTCAATATAGGGTGGCGTGTCCGGTTTACAATCACGTGACAATAATATCCGTAAAAAATTCTGATTAAAATATCCAAGTTTTTTCTTAGAAAATTTATTATTTCCAATTCTGGGTTCTCTACAAAAGGGATCGGTCGATTTCAACAGCGCAAACAATGGGGAAATTGTAAAAAACATATCAAATCATGCTAAAAAGATATGAAGGATATTTAAATGTAAGTTAAAAAAGTTCCAAATGTGAACTTACCTTCAGAATATGCTGAAGTATAACTATAGGAATATCATCCCATCCTTGGATTTCTAAATTCAACATTTATAAAGTGGTAGGCGATTATATCAATACAACGAAGACGCATTCTTTATTAAAGTTTTGATTGTTGACAAGCTTTTTTAAAAGTTTAGAAGTAATAAAAGAGAAGGTTTTTTAATTTTAAAAAATAAATGAAATTTGTTGATAACAGTACAAAAATTAAGTTTACCAGAGGGGGAAGGACTTCTTCCTTCGACAACATAGATGGTTTGTCCATATTTATTCCTAGGTTCCCAAGCTTTTATATCTGTACATAATGTATTTCCCATCTTGAGGAGGTGTTAAATCATTTTCAGAACATCTCCAAATATTTTCCCCATTTATTGCTTTTCAGCATTTTCTGGAATAAAATTTTGTTGTTGTATTTTCATCTATATCTATATATAAATTTGGCTTGTCTGTCTGTTTGTTTGTATCCAATAAACGTCAAAACGGCTGAACCGATCGGGCCCAAATTTTGTGTGGGACCTCAAGTGACCACAGGGAAGGTTTTTGTATGATCAAAATTCTAAAAATTTGTGTTTTTTATTTTTGTAAAATTTTGAAGATGCGCAAAAAAATATTATGAAATCCGCAATCTTTTTTTTTGTTTTGCAGTTTTATACTGTACAAAGATAAGATGCTCTGAGATAAAGCCACTATTAAAAGTTGAAAAAGAAGATTGGCGCGAAGCGCACTTTAACCCTAGTATATATACTTTGCTTGTCTATCCGCCAGTATCCAATGCACATCAAAACGGCTGAATCGGTCGGGCCCAAATTGTTTGTGGGGCCTCACATGACCCCAAGGAATGTTTATGGATGCTCAATATTACAAAAATGGTCTCCAACAATTTTTAGACTTTAATAACAGTTTGAAAATCAACGAAAAAATTGTACATCCTAAAATTGTTTTCTTAGTGTGTTTTTATCAATAAAAAGATGCTAAAGGATTAAGCAACTATTAAGAGTAGAAATAGAAGATAGCCTAGCATGTAGATACAAACAACTTATTGAAAGGTTTGTATATTGTTTCATTGCATTAGCTAAGAAAAGTTGTTCATGCAATGCATATCATTAAGCTGAAAAAAACGTTGCTTCTTTTTTATCGGCTTTCAATTTTTTAAATGAATTATATGATTTTATTTAAACCAACACTCTCTCAGGACTGTTAAAGTAGATTTACAGTAACTTTCAAAATCACTTAATATGTGAATTGGGTCTGTGTACACTGCACTATTTTAAGTCCGGACAATTGAGTCTCATATTCTTCCTATATACTCTTATTCCGGAGTATTCTGGTTCTCGGTAACATTTCTACAAAAAGCTTCAAACTGAGAAGATGAAAATGGTTGTTCAATATTCAAGTTTATAGTTTGGAATTTAAGAATTTCGGATAAAAAAAAAATAAAAAGAAAGTAGCGTAGCTTTGATATTCCAAAGATAGCAGTATACCTGGTACAGGTAAATTTGGCCTGATATGTTGGTTAATTATTAATACTTTGACATTTTGGAGGTTTTCAAATTAATTATTTATCAAAACCGGATAATTTCGGAAACCCCGACCATGACAAAAAAGAAAAAAAAATGCCAGCAATACATTTGTCTAGA
Source organism: Eurytemora carolleeae (assembly GCF_000591075.1). Classification (NCBI taxonomy): domain Eukaryota; kingdom Metazoa; phylum Arthropoda; class Copepoda; order Calanoida; family Temoridae; genus Eurytemora; species Eurytemora carolleeae. The sequence goes on along the minus strand of NW_019396886.1, from coordinate 27,115 downwards.
TAAGTATTCTGAACTTAAAATATCAATATTTATTTATGACATATTACTATATTCACAACACAACGTACAAGAAATAGCCTCCGATTAATATTAAACAGTGTTCCTACAATTAATAAAGAACAGAGAAAGCTGGATGGATGTAGGAGAGACCATGAGTGTGTAGTAACTACTAAACGCAGTTCTCACTTCTCAGTTACGGCTTTCCCGCCAAATTTGCACGAGTAACTGGTGCCTTAGCAACCGGTTGTACTTGTACGTGTCACACTGAACAGATATGTACACTGTACAGTGGTACATATCGCACCCAACTTTCGTCTGGTCTATAAAACATATAACAAACAAAAGTTCTCGGCAGTCGGTCTCGCTTTTCGTCCTCCATTTTTTGCATCCTCATAAATGTACTTTTAATAACTTTTTTCCTTCGTTTTTTTTGAACCACGTCATGACATTTACATGTAGGTTGGAATATATTAAGGAAAAAAGAACAGTCCGGACGAAATAAATGAAAATTAGGTGAAAAAAAAATATTGCGAATGCTCACCTATTATTGACCAAAAGATTGATTTATGCCCTATTAGAAAATAGTACCATCAATGATTCTCAGCAGAAGACCCACTTCTTCAAAAAAAACTTGCCAAACCATATGTACATAACATACAAACCATATGTACATAACATACAAACCATATGTACATAACATACAAACCATATGTACATAACATACAAACATTTACAATATGTTCAGAAAATATAAAATTATTTGAAATAAAGTTATAATCGATTTTTCAATAATTTTTATTTAGATTGTATTATGAATATTTTTAAGTATCTTTTTTATATTTACAGTTCTAAATCTTACATCGTTATGGATATTAAGCGTATTATGTCAGAATATTTTAAGCGTATTGAACAAACTACGTAACTTATGTTTTTAAATCGGTGACTTCAGACGGTTTTTATACCCCTTAAAGTAGTTGTTCAATATTTAAATACAGGTTTACCCACAAAGGTTGAAACTGTGAAGACGACTTGAAACGTTTACAAAAATGTCGATTCCAAGTTTAGATCATGACTTTTGTCTCGAATGCTGGTTTAAAATGGGATATTTAATGATTTGTCAAAGAAAGGAATGAGTTATTTGCAGAAATTATGATTATAAGAGAAGATATAGTATACATTTTGTACAGTCGTGTCTGAAATCTTATCCTTGACGGTTAACCCTGAACATCTTCAGATCCTTTCTCAATTATCTATGAAAGGATTTCTAGTACATGCAGTATGCCCGGATTTAAACTTAAATTCTTCAATTTAAAAGAAAACACTTTGTGTGGAGTTCAAAAGTTTCGCCCTAAGAGGTGGGAAATCTTGTATTGTGGATATCGAGATCAATGCTTGATTTCGTTCTTTACTGAATCTAGATTATTTCAATTTTTATTCAATATCTAGTGAAGAGTGTCGACAGTTGACAGTGGAAAACCGAACAGCCAAACAGAAGCCAGAGAAATTGCAGATATCCAAAATCTAAGTACCGACTGTGAATATCCAAAATCTAAGTGCCGACTGTGGATATCCAAAATCTAAGTGCCGACTGTGGATATCAAAAATCTAAGTGCCGACTGTGAATATCCAAAATCTAAGTGCCGACTGTGGATATCCAAAATCTAAGTGCCGACTGTGAATATCCAAAATCTGAGTGCCGACTGTGGATATCCAAAATCTAAGTACCGACTGTGAATATCCAAAATCTACGTGCCGACTGTGGATATCCAAAATCTAAGTACCGACTGTGAATATCCAAAATCTAAGTGCCGACTGTGGATATCCAAAATCTAAGTGCCGACTGTGGATATCCAAAATCTAAGTGCCGACTGTGGATATCGGTATCCAATACAAAAGTTCCCTGCTCAGAGCTGAAAACTTTAGAACGGGATATCCTTAATCCTGATCGGTTAATTAATCTGGAGATTAATAACATGAGGAGAACAAGCAATATTTAATCTGGAGATTAAGAAAAAGAGGAGATCAAGCATTGATCTCGATATCCACCATTCTAAAGTTTTCAGCTCAGGTCATATAATTTAATTTCACATGATTTAATTGTTAATTTCTTATCAGGTACTTTAATAAACATTATACAAAATATTGTTTAACTTCAGGTCGTCATTAGTTTCATAATTTCATAATTTCAAGAATAAAGAGAATGAAAAAAAGAAAAAACTATTTTGTAAAACTATGATCGATTGTTGCGTAGAATATTGTAGGCTTTTATTATTCGTTTAGCTCTCTTTTCACAATCTAGAAACTCACCCTAGACAATAAAAATTTTTATCAATTAATCAATAAGTAATAATTAAATCATCCAAGAAATTAATCAAGAAATAATCAATTAATTAATCAAGAAATAATCAATTAATTAATCAAGAAATATCAATTAATTAATCAATCAAGAAAATCAATTAATCATCGATAAATCGAATTTACAAAAAAAATCTATTTATCAAAAAAATTAATTCTCATTTTTATTAAAATAATTGAATTATTCAATGGAAAAGTTTTGGCAAAAAAACTGGATCCCAAACCTTTTAGATTTGTGATTTATTGTTATTCATTCCCTGATGTTAATTTTTTTTTTAATTACTGACCTTGCAGGCCTGCAGGGTTTTAGCAGTTTTTTCTACACTGTCTTCATGATGGTCTTGAAAGGATCTTGGATCAACCCCATCTTGAACGGAGCTCGGATCAGGAATATTCATCCCTGATACATCAGCCTTAAGATCCTAAATAAATTCGAGATTTGGAAATAAAATTTTGATTTTTGATATCCCGAATAGCAATAGTACCGCTCCAGGGGTTAAAAGGGGCGTTGATCATAGAGAGTACAAAAGTGAAGGTAAGAATTTCTTAAAACACCCCCCCCCCCCGCCGGTTCTATTTACTGTAAAAATCCGTTCTCTGATCCGGAAACAAAAGCAATATTGCCGATATGTGTTAGACTTGGACAAGACAAATTTTGGAGGTTGGGGCCCGAGAGGATAATAAGGCGTTTTAGAGTTGATTTTTTGGTTAAATGTAAGCAACTTTTTTGTTAAATATAAACAATTTTTTGTTGAAAATAAGCCAGCTTTTTGTTAAATTAAAAGATTTTTTTCGTTGAATGAAAACGATTTTTGTGTGGAAAATAAGCGATTTCGTTGAAAAAATGCGTTTTTATGTTAAAAATAAGCGATACTTTTGGTTGAAAATTAGCGATTATGTGTAGCTTATTTGGCAGTCACTAACATCTTCTGCAAGATAAGCAATTTTTTGGGTTGAAAATTAACGTTTTTTTAAATAAGCGATTTTTTCTTAAATAAGCGATTTATGTTAAAATTGATTTTTTTGTCGCCTAATCGGGTGACATCCAACTTTTTCACCCGATTAGGCCACATTTATTGCGTAATTATGATTTTCTAATTTAGAGTGTAGTTAATGGTATAGTTTGTAAAATATCCTCAAATTAAAAACGCCCACTGTGGATATCGAGATCAAGTGACCAGGATTAAGACAGCAAAAGTTCCGACCTCATAGTAAATAAATAAACTCACTTTCAGTAGATTGTAATTGGTGTTGAGAATTTCTTTCAATATTTTGGCTCCTTTGTTGGGATACCTAAACATCAAATATTAATATTGGGTTGGCTAGTGTGTGACACCAGTTCTCTTTAGATCACTGAAGTTAAGCACACTTGTCCACAACCAGTAACTGGTATGGTGTCCAGACTGGTGTTCACGGATTTGATTCCCATACTCCAAAGCACCTGTGGTTTAAAAACATCTGAAGCCGACATCTTCTTCAGCAGATATTACCACCTGATGGATGTAGGAGGAAAAAGGGGCGGCTGTCAACAACTCTAGCAGCGAAAGGGTGCATGCTTTCTACTCAACAAGAAAGAAGCTTTCAGTGAATTGATCCAAGTGAATGATGATGAAGAGAGGAAAGGTACCTGGAGGTATCCAATCCGGACTAGCAAATGATTGGGAGCAATGAGTGTGATGTTTCCTGTATGTATGACACCCTTGCCTCATTCCAGTTTATCAGAAGAATTCTCCGGCCTAAGAAGTTGGAATCTTGTCAACCCTCTTCTCAGTATGAATGAAGCGTGCGTGGATGGATAAATGTGCTGCCAGATTACAACCCCTGGTAGATCAATATAAACCCAGACAACACCAAACTTTCGCAATAGAAAAATTTGGGATTTAATCGTAACAACCCAATTATGTCCTGGGTACAAAACAAAATCTGGTTTATTTAAATCAATAAGAATCACGACGAACTAATATTACCAAAGGTTTATGTGCTACTAGTATTCTCGTATTCAGAGTACCAAGGGTATATGTGCTACTAGTACTCTTGTATTCGGATTACCAAAGGGTAACACCCTTCTGCAATACGCTAATCAAATTACCAAAGGTCTATACGCTACTAGTATTCTTGTATTCGGATTATCAAATGTTAACAAGCTTTAGCAATCTGCTAATGAAATTACCAAATGTATATGCGCTACTAGTATTCTTGTATTCGGATTACCAAAGGTTAACACGTTACAGTAATCTGCTAATCAAATTACTAAAGGTCTATACGCTACTAGTATTCTTGTATTTAGATTACCAAAGGTTAACACGTTACAGTAATCTGCTAATCAAATTACCAAATGTATATGCGCTACTAGTATTCTTGTATTTGGATTACCAAAGGTTAACACGTTGCAGTAATCTGCTAATCAAATTACTAAAAGTCTATACGCTACTAGTATTCTTGTATTTGGATTACCAAAGGTTAACACGTTACAGTAATCTGGTAATCAAATTACCAAATGTATATGCGCTATTAGTATTCTTGTATTTGGATTACCAAAGGTTAACACGTTACAGTAATCTGCTATTCAAATTGCCAAATGTATTTGTATTCTTGTATTTGGATTTCCGAAGGTTAAAACGCTTCCGCAATCTGGTAATCAAATTGCCAAATGTATATGCGCTACTTGTATTCTTGTATTCGGATTACCAAAGGTTAACACGCTACCGCAATCTGGTAATCAAATTGCCAAAGGTATATGCGCTACTTGTATTCTTGTATTCGGATTACCAAAGGTTAACACGCTACAGTAATCTGCTAATCAAATTACCAATGTTTAAGCGATACTAGTATCCTTGTACCAAAGGATAACATGCTTTATCAATCTGCTAATGAAATTACCAAATGTATATGCGCTACTAGTATTCTTGTATTCGGATTACCGAATGTCAACACGCTACAGCAATCTGGTAATCAAATTACCAAAGATTACTAAGCTACTAGCGATCTAGTATTCAGTTCACAAATTATAGACACTAGACCAGCAACCTTATGAAAAATTTAAAGATGACCAAAGATTGGAGAGTACAGATATCTATTAAAGGCTTGAATATGCTATATTTTCTTCATTGAGTTCATTGTGTTTTACCAGGTTACACAATCAATAAGCAGGCGTCTATGTTCAGGGATATTTAAGGATCCTTTGGAACGAAATACAAAACCTTCAAAAAAAGAAAAAAATCATAAAATTTCTTTAAAACATTAATTTGATAAAACGTCGTTTTTCGAAAAACTTAAAAGTGTTCTATTTCTGTAAATTTCTACTTTGTTTTTAAAAGCAAAAATTGCAGAGAAACTACCTTTGAAGATAAACAATTTAATTAATCAAAAACATAGATATCTAGTTTATACTAACTCAGACAAAGCTTTTAAGAGAAACGTTGACAATAGGGCATTGTCATCTTTGCATAAGGGGGTCACTTGAAATTACGCTTCCAGTCCCTGAAACAATTTTAACTGCTAGCAAGTATTATATTCATAATCCACCGAACTTTATCAATATATAATTGTTATGGTTTTTATGCTCTGTATATATATCTGTTATGTTCAATATATAATCTGTCAGTCTTCTCTCTAATACGACTGGATCATTGGCCATTGGCCGACATGGCCTGCCAAACAACATGTATATTGTATAATTCAGACACTCTTCTAAATCATTACCTTGCTCGCTTGCTGGCAGCTATTGCCATGGCATGCTGCATCTTCTCAATATCTTCAGGAGTCACCTCATCGCTAGTTCCTTCAGCAGCGGGCAGATCCACAGCAGCTGCTGCAGCCAAAGTTGAATCCACTTCACATTCACCAAAAGTCTTTTTCAATCCAAACTAAAATTAATTACAAGGTTCAGTATTTTAATCAACAAATAATTATTAAAATTTAAAAAGTCGTTTAAAAAGCATTCCTTTGGTAAATAAACTTTATAATTTAATTTTGGCTTTAAATAAATAATGGTTTCATGTCTTCAGAAGGCCAATCTTCAGAATAGTAACCTGACTGAAAAATCGCAGATTTTTGACATACAATTCTAAAAACATTAAAAAAAGTACTATAGATAAATGCAACGTCAGACTGAATATGATAAGAAATGAAACTGTAGAATCATTTCAGCTCAAATTTCCTTTAATTTCAATCAATAAAAATATCTTTAATATCGAAATTATTCAACATCGAAAATATTCAATATGGAAAAATAATCAACATGGAAAAATAATCAACCTGGAAAAATAATCAACATGGAAAAATAATCAACATGGAAAAATAATCAACATGGAAAAATATCCAACATCAAAAAATATTCAACAACTTAGCAAAGTATTCAACAAAAGAAAAATCTTCAACATTGAAATATTTTTCAATTTTGAAAAATCTTAAACATCAAAACATATTCAAATCGAATAAAAAATATTCATTTATTATTATTTGAAAATTCTTCGTAGACTTAACCTGGATATTGTTGGTGAAAGACTGGAGATATTTTTGTTTTAACGCTTTTTTTGATTCCTCCTGTAGATCTAGGGTACTCAGGGCCTGCAGTACATTACTTCAAAGTAAACAAACAAAAAATTGTTTTTTTTTTAATGCAAACTATGGAAACTGTTTTTAAAGGTTTGCAAAACAGGCTGCAAAAAATTAAGTGGGAATATCCCCCTACCCCCCAAATTTAAAAAAAGGGAAAAGGAAAGTAGCATATAGTTCAAATGTTTTAAATAAATTGTGGTGGATTGTTAACATTTTTCGACGTTGAACTCAAAACTTCTACAAATAAAAATTATTGATTTTAAACTAACATTGGAAAGATGAAATAAGTTTAAAACGTTTGTGAACAGGGGCGGATACGGGGGGGGACATTCGACCCCCCTGACACATTCAGGGAGGGGCTTCTCAATAGCATGCTTAAGGGAAAGAAGCCCTAGTCAAAACAGGAAAACTATCTGTCTTAATAAACTAAAATGAGTAAAAAGTTAAAAATCTAGTTTTTTAGTCTTAAGTAATTAATTTTGACTCTTTTTGAGTCTTTTAAGTGAAAAAATCTAAATCCTGTATCCGCCCCTGTTTGTGAAAAATTAAATATGTTTCTTACAAAAAAAGTATTCTTAATTGTTTTTTTTAAATTTTCAATTCAATTTAATAAAATGTCTACTTAAAACCTTGAAATATTTTTTGACTCTGTGAACATAGGTGTCCCTTCTAACAATCTTACTAATACTTATCTTTTTAAGTGATTGATCGATTAAACAAAGCTTATTATCTATCTGCCATTCCAAACATATTTTANTCATGCTTAGAATCATATTTTCAACTCTCGACTATCTATCTATCATGCTTAGAATAATATTTTCAACTCTCGACCAGCTAAAGAACTTTTTTAAGAGAAAATGTAAACCCCAGACAGTTCCTCAGCACAATTTATTTATATTATACATCAAGATAAATGTATAGGCACAGAATTCCTTCTGGACATTTAGGGCTTTAAATACCCCGTTTCAGGCAAATTCTACCACGACAAGCGCACCTTAAAGCTTTTAACGAATTTTTTAGGTAACCCTCCCATGATAGAGCAGCATGTGTGATTAACAACGTACCCTTAAATGCTTTGTGTGAATAGGCAAGAGTAAGATATTCATTTATATAAATAAGTGCTTCTTGTGATATACTTGTTAAACTGAAAAGTTGTGCTTTCTTTGAGACTGCGCGCATTTCTTTCATTAGAAACAACGGAAAAATCAACAAATTATCAACGTAAATATTGAAATATGCAAAGCAAAGCAATAAATTTTTCTTAAATATCCATGCTTGAAGTATTTTCCTTATCCAGTTGTATCTCGAAGGCTTCTATCACAGCTCTCATTAATTCCCCATCATCCACCATTTTGACCTGAAATTTCGTAAATCGATATTTCAACAAAAATTAGAATTCTGAAAATTTACATAAGAATTATACGTTAAAACTCTATTTATTAGATAATAATGTTAAACAGGGCTGAAAGCTGAGAAAATTTACATCTAACGTGGAACAAGTGACGACATATTTCAAGAATGATATAATTATAAAGGACAAAAAGAATCGTCCGAACCCTCTCTGCTGGACTAGCTGGTATTCGGACTACATGGTCCGGACGGATTAAATTGTAATAAATATTTGAAAGGACCAGAACAAGAAAAATTTATTTTTTTATATTATTTTTCTCTGTCCGTCAAGGCTTAATTAACAATCACTAGAAATCCATACAAACAACTAAGTAATTTTCAATTGATGCTGTATATGTGAGGATACAATACAACTGGTACATTTATCAACAATCTATTAAGTGTTATACACTATACAGTGCAACCGAAAGGGTTCAGTATGCTGTACTGAACCGTACTGTACTGTATGCAGTACTCTAAAATATACCCTACTTAATATATTAGCTAGAAACTATAGTGTACAAAGGGATCAGTATGCTGTACAGAACCGTACTGTACTGTATGCAGTACTCTAAAATATACCCTACTTAGCTAGAAAACTATAGTGTAGATCAGTATGCTGTACAGAACCGTACTGTACTGTATGCAGTACTCTAAAATATACCCTACTTAGCTAGAAAACTATAGTGTACAAAGGGATCAGCATGCTGTACAGAACCGTACAGTACTGTATGCAGTACTCTAAAATATACCCTACTAATATATTAGCTAGTAAACTATAGTTTACAACGAAAATTTGGCGGTCATTGTAGTGATGAAGTTCAAAGTTGTTCAGTTAAATAAACTTTTAGAATTAAATTTGAAATGATGAAAGATCTTTAATTTAAAGATATATAAAAGGAAATAGGTATCGCCAGGACATTTTAATCAACTTTTGAATTTTTCTTTCTTATTATTAAGTATCTATTCAAATATATATAACATTCTATATATTCTACTTCTAATCAGGTTCTATACTATGATCCATCTATTGATGTACTACTCAGCAAATAAATTTAAAGGGAGAGAGACTGGCTTGACAGGGTAGTTGAACTGCGGTATTAAACAGAAAATATCTGGATTTAATAAGATTGAAGTTCTATAAATGCTAAAAAAGACCAAAAATAAAAAATCATGATGAAGGATATAAAATTTTTGTAACATTTTTCGTCCGGGTTATTGAATAACTTAAAAAAAATCGAAACAATTATGAGCAAGTCCACGGATTAATCCCTCCTTGTGATTTAAAAAAAAAAATTGAATTTTCGGTCTTATGTAGAAATCATAGATCCCAAAAACGCTTTCTGCACTCTTACTTGGACTCCCATACCTAGCCAGTCACTCCTTTTCAGGTTGAATATAGATGATGGTACACATGATACTAAATTACAAATTGATACAAATAACATTTGAATCTCGACACAATGGCTTGACTAGTGATCCTAGATGATTGGACAGTTCTCCGGTGGACGATATTTTAATCATCGTCTATTAACCGGCGGACAATAAATCAATCGTCATCTGTACTCTCCTCCGATGACTCCAGCTCTATCCTGGCGGAGAGCTGGCTCCGCCCAGCCACCGGGGCGGAGGTACTCTAAAATATAAAAACAGTTACGACTAACCTTAATTTAAATACTAAACCTGGTAATAATTAAAAATAAAATATAAAAAAATCCCCCTCCTCTCCCTTTCTCAAAACAAATGAATTTTTGAGTGGTTGTGTTTGTGACATTACTCCTGAATTATTATTATTATTATTATTATCAAAATAAAAAATGTAAAAGTGTCCAAGAATAGTAAAATGGTTTCATAACAGTTTATCAGTTAAAAGGTTGTTAAAACAAAGGGGTCCCTTTGAAAATCAACCCCCCCCCCCCCCCCTGTTAGGCATGTTTGCCCAGAAGTTTTAGGTTTTTTTGCTGAGCTTTTTTGGAATGAGTTTTAGGGGGGAAAAATGATAAGAAATGATAAGAAGGGTTGATACATTACTTAGTCACGTCAAATTTTTCATGAAAAAGATAAATTCTGCTAAAATATATACCCCGGATTGTAAAGATTAAACCTGTGCAATTTTTCTATAATAGTTCAACCATTCCTCTGTCATCTGAGCAACAAGTAGAGGGGGTCGAGCTATCGTCTGCTGAGCAACCATTATTCCTGGATAATTTGACACTTTAGAAATCAAGATTTGAATTTAACTAATTAACCTTTACCAACCATTAATCAATCCACCCAACTATCAGCAAATCAATCAATCATCAACCAACACACCCGAAAATCAATCAACTAACCAACCAACCACTCAAACAAACAACCGCTGAACCACCCAACCAATTACTCAACCACTCAAACATTCAACCAACCACTCAACCACTCAGCCACTCGACCACTCAACCAACCTCTCAACCAACCAACCAACCAACCAACCAACCAACCAAGCAAGCAAGCAAGCAAGCAAGCAAGCAAGCAAGCAAGCAAGCAAGCAAGCAAGCAAGCAAGCAACCAACCAACCAACCCACCAACCCACCAACCAACCAACCAACCAACCAACCAACCAACAAACCACCAACCATCAAACCACCCCAAAAACTATTAAGAGCCCAAATAAATTTCAAATAAACGACTAATCCAATTAACCCACACACCTATCAATCAATCAACCAAACAATCAACCAACCAATCAACCAACCAACCTTAAAGCTTTTCGACAAACAACCTTAAATGGCGATTTCTTAATCAAACTTTCACCGCATAATTTATATCCTGTACTGTCATATCAAAATGTAAAAATAGTTTTATCAAACCTGCTTCTGTTATACCAACATCCATCCACTGTTTCAATATTTCCTCCTCTCTCCCTACCTCACCCCTAAATAAAATAACTCGTAATAAATTTTTATAATACAGAATACAATGTAAACTGTATTGTACACCGTACATTGTACAGTGTGACTGTGAAGTATAGTATACCTTGATGTAAAATGAAGGGGTAACATCTCCTGTTCCCTTGAGACAAGGGGTAGATATGCACAAACAGTTGGAGGGGTGAGGGGTGCAGCTCCACCCCCTGCCCCACCACAACTAAGGTCAGGTTCAGGGGGAACTAACGCACAGAAGTGGCCCCTGGTGTACCCCAGAGCAATCGGAGACCTGAATTATTACATTTAAAATATTTAATAGCTCATCAAACCAGCAGTAGGTCGGATAGAATAGCATCTTATGATCTTATATCCTAGCAGCATAGAGAAAATGTCGTCGTCCCCAGTGCAGATTAGTATTGGGAGAACTCTGGTAAAGAGGGGGGGGGGGGGGTATAGGAAATTAAAACCCAGAGGTGAACATTGTTAAGAATTACCAGAGAGGAGGAAACAATTTTTTGATCTGGGGGAAATGAATGAAAAGTTAGAAATCAAAAAGTAAGTTCTTTATCCTTTTATACTTTGTATCTAAATATTCATTAATCTACCCCAAAAGTAATTTAAATTCAGCGAATAAAACCCTGACAAAAAGTATTCCGCTCCTCGCAAACATAAAAGGAGAGGGAAAAAGCGATTTTTCAATAAATTAAACACCCCTGTTAGAACCCAGTTTACCGTTTACCTGTAGCAGAAACCTGGATCCCACAGGAGAGGTAAATAAACTCCTTCAAACTTTGCGTACCCGAGGTTCTCACCCCGCCAGGACTTTACGTACTTCACCCCGTACACAATTATAGGTCGGCGCAGTACATGTGCCAGGCAGAATATATGCGTCTGCTCTAGACTAGCTCCAGGCTGACCAGCCAGACTAAATAGAAAACAAATTAACTAATTAAATTAAATTAAGAAATTGAAACATAAATCCAACAATAGTTTAGCGTGTACACTATACACTGTACAGATCCATTTCACTTAAAAACTTGATTTCAAAGCTACCGGTTAATTTAATTGCTTTATCTTGAGGTGAAAATGTTGTCTCAAAACTCTAATTTGATTTGATTTATATATTCATCAACTGAACATAAAATTGATTAAATGAAGTCTCGCTATTCCATCGTTTCATGGGTCTCGTGCCACTATCTGTCTATACCATCTCTTGGAAGAGGAAGCATAGAATTTTCCGAAAATAAAAACCTCCAATCTACATTCAAACGTAAATTAAATCTTTGAAAAAGCAGACTTTTTTAAACCAACTTTAACGCTAACCACTTTAACCGCAAGACGTTTCCTGGCAATGAGTAACCATAAGTGTGTTAAACCCCGACCAACCTGAGAAGGTCTGCCCAGTCCGAGTCCCACTGACTGTCAGCCAATGAGAACCCGAGTTCCTGAGCTTGTCTAGTCTCCCACTCCTTCCAACGGGGATTAAATCTAAACAAACGGATTAAATGTTTATCAACGAATAAAGTAAACGAACCAGATTAAATGTAAACGAACCGGATTAATTGTAAACGAACCGAGTTAAAAGTAAACGAACCGGATTAAATGTGAACGAACCGGATTAAATGTAAACGAAAAGGATTAAATGTAAACGAACTGGATTAAATGTAAATGAACCGGATTAAATATAAATGAACCGGATTAAATGTAAACGAACCGGATTAAATGTAACGAACCGGATTAAATGTAAACGAACCGGATTTAATGTAAACGAACCGGATTAAATGTAAACGAACCGGATTAAATGTAAACGAAAACTGAAGTAAACAAAAGAGATTTTATCTAAAAAAAGAGAATTAAAACGGGGATAAAGTTAGTTCAAATTCAATCCTAATATTTTACAACGCATCGATTAAATAAAATTAATTTACATGGTGAAAAAGGTTAAGTTTTATAAAGAAATTTATTTTTTCAATTTAAATCTAAACTTTTACTTTATTTTCAAGAATTATATAAGGGGGGTTGGGGGCTATTTACTCTCAGGAAAAAATCTAAAATTGGGCATCCTAAGACAAGTTGTCCCCCCCCCTTCTTTTAGATACTAAAAACCCCCCCAAAATACACATTTATTTTCCCAATAAAATCATTTATTTTCCCACATTAAGCAAATAAAACCTTAAAACATTTTTTGTGAACCGCGCAAACATAGATGAATTATTTAGTTATCATGTAAGAGTTTTCTTAAAAATAAAAAAAACTATTTTACTACTTTATGGTAAATGCGCTTCATCTGTAATCCTGAAATTTTAATAAACCAAACAAAAATAAAATACGTACACATGTCCTGCTTCTGTTAAACTATCTGCCAATGCTCTTCTTAGCATATTATCCCTGTCAAAAACACCCCAGGTCGCCTGAACAGTTAAAGTTTTGTAGCAGCCAATTGTCGTCTTCCTCCAAAAGTAGAAATGCAGGAATCAAAATTCATAAATCTACAAACTCTGTAATAGTTCTGTGCTGGAACCAGATTTAATAGATAGGACATTTAAAACTACGTGAACTGAATTGAACCGCTTCTCTTCAGCTTTAACCCGGCGCAGGAAGTTACTTCTCCTATTCATTAAATCTGGTTCCTCTTGACATAAATATGGACAGTAAATACTATGGTCTTGGAAATGAAAATAACAAATTCTACAATTAATTCCCATGTTTTTGGAAAACCCTTTATTTTAGGGAGTGTAAGCGTAAACTCAAATGAATCTGAATGCAAAGAAAATATTGTTGTTTTTCTAGATTTAACAAGTATTTATTCTAATAATTCCTTTGAGTTTCATGCATTATAAATGCGAAAAACCAAAATTGAAAATAATCGATTTACAAAATTAAAAACACTGATCTCTTATACATACTTGATCAGACAAAGCCTTGAAGGGTACTGAATTGAATCGGGTATTGCTATCAGAAACACTGATCTCTTATACATACTTGATCAGACAAAGCCTTGAAGGGTACTGTATTGAATCAGACAAAGCCTTGAAGGGTACTGTATTGAATCAGACAAAGCCTTGAAGGGTACTGTATTGAGTCGGGTATTGCTATCAGAAACACTGATCTCTTATACATACTTGATCAGACAAAGCCTTGAAGGGTACTGTATTGAGTCGGGTATTGCTATCTTTGCAAAGAGTTACTTAAACATTACGCTTAAAGTCTCTTCAATTCAACGTAAGGGAAATATTTGTTAACCAGAACTTTTTTATTTATCAGAGACGTATTAAAAATAATAATTAACCTGTAATGCAGCATCTAGCAAACAGTCTCCTGCAGACCGGTTCCATAAAGGGAACAGTCTGCTTCCCAACACATTAGTTATCTAAACATATTTATTATTATTTTTCAATGAGATAAATATCAACGCTTCTAGATGCTGAAGCCAGAAACGTGTCCATTGTCAACTAGGTGAAGCTCTCGGAAGAAGATGTAACTTAAAACAGGCTGTTTGCCTCAGACAGCTTTATGAAGAAGATGTAACTTAAAACAGGCTGTTTGCCTCGGTCAGCTCTATGAAGAGGATGTAACTTAAAACAGGCTGTTTGCCTCGGACAGCTCTAAGAAGAAGATGTAACTTAAAACAGACTGTTTGCCTCGGACAGCTCTAAGAAGAAGATGTAACTTAAAACAGGCTGTTTGCCTCGGACAGCTCTAAGAAGAAGATGTAACTTAAAACAGGCTGTTTGCCTCGGACAGCTCTATGAAGAGGATGTAACTTAAAACAGGCTGTTTGCCTCGGACAGCTCTATGAAGAAGATGTAACCTAAAACAGGCTGTTTGCCTCAGACAGCTCTAAGAAGATGCAACTTATAACAAGCTGTTTGCTTGGACAGCTCTAAGAAGATATAACTTAAAACAGGCTGTTTGCCTCGGACAGCTCTAAGAAGATATAACTTATAACAGGCTGTTTGCCTCAGACAGCTCTATGAAGATGTAACTTAAAACAGGCTGTTTGCCTCAGACAGCTCTAAGAAGATGTAACTTATAACAGGCTGTTTGCCTCAGACAGCTCTAAGAAGATGTAACTTATAACAGGCTGTTTGCCTCAGACAGCTCTAAAAAGATGTAACTTATAACAGGCTGTTTGCCTCAGACAGCTCCATTTATGAAAAATTTTCAGATAAGAAATAATAGAATGATCTGAAAAGGAACCTGACGTGAAACCCGCATTCAGGGCACAGCTAGAATTTACAGCGAACGAAAACGTTCGCGAAAAGAATTTGCATTTCGCAACCTTTTCGCGAGATTTCGCATTTTTTCGCGAAAATGAAAATTGCGGAAACGATGCAAAATTTCGCGAAAACTGTTTTCACGATATTTCGCGAAAATAATCCGCAAAAACCAAGCCTTTTTCGCATTTTTTTTTCGCGAAAATTTAACTTTTTTCGCGTAACAGATTAAAACGAAATTTTGCGAATAAAGCGAACATTTTCACCTTCTCGTGAGCAACCGAAATGCGAAAAAATGCGAAATTTTCGACGAAATTTTTTTATCGTTTAAGATACATACACGTTATATCAATGAACCCTGGAAGTAAGCGACCCGGTGCAGGAACATATATATATACATGTGTCACATACGTCACGTAGCATAATGCTAATCCATGCCCAATGCCCAATGACCACTTTCCTATTCTTTAATAATAGATAAATCAATTAAATCTTTTAAAAGATATTTTATCTCATTTGGCACAAAAAATTGTTTTGTAGATAAAAAGCAAAGTATCATTTTTTTACTTCTTTAAAATTATCATTTTGCAAAGGATCTAATTCTATATTTTCCTTTATCCTTTCATACACTTGAAACTAGTATGAATTCTAATAGATCAAAGAGTGAAAGTTTGGAATATTAAAGGTTTAAAACGTCAGATTGCAAAAATTTATGAATTATAAAATTGTTGTTACTTGCAAACCTTGAATGTTATTTGTTCCTCACCTCTTCACTCCAGTTTATACAAAGCTCACTCTCCAATTCTGCTTTAGCATCCTTATCCAGCAGCTCGTTGTACAGTTGCTCCTATACAGTGTACAGTGTACAATGAACATATTTAATATACTAGCTGAAGGGCCCGGCGTTGCCCGTGAAAAAAATTCAAATTTTTTAGCCTTTAACACCTCCTGGCCACCCATGAGTGTCCACAAAAAATTTCAGCCCAATCGGTCCAGCCGTTTGGCCGGCTATAGGCAACATAAATATATACAAATGTTTTGTTTTATTATATAGAAGATAGATATATACTCGTTGCACAGTTGCTCCTGTACAAATATAATATATCCTTGTTTTACAATTTCTCCTGTACATAAATAATATAAACTCGTTGTACAGTTGCTTTCGTACATATATAATATATACTCTTTGTACAGCTACTCCCGTAAATATATAATTATACTAGTACAGTTGTTCCCTTACAAATATAATATATGTACTCGTTGTACAGCTGCTCCTGTACATCATTATATACTCGTTGTTCAGTTGCTCCTGTACGTATAGCCTCGTGGTACAGTTGCTCATGTGCATATAAAATATTTCCTTATTGTACACTTTTCATGTACATATGTAATATAACTCGTTGTACAGTTGCTCATGTACACATAAAATATATCCTCGTTGTACAACAACTGTGTGCATATAAATCCTAGTTATACAGATGGTGTACAAATATAAAAATATATACATGAGCAAAGAGCTTTTTGTATAGAATAGTTTTGAACCCCTTCTCTAAAGCAATGAAGAAATATATATACAACTGATATTAAAACTAATAGTAGAAAAGGTTTAATGTAATAAATTATTGCATGAATAAATGAGGGTAAATAGTATCGGTGTATGGTTTCAGTTTAGCAAGGGTAATGTTCTAAGCATAGATGAACGCAAATTTGACAACGGTACTCCAAATCTTTGTCCGATCAAGAAACTTGGCAGATATTTCCATTAATAATAAAAATGTTCCTTCGTGGTTTCACTTTAAAAGCGACACACATGTGACTGACTAGGCCAATGCCAATGGAAATTCACTTTCAATTTCAAAAGCAGTCCCTTTAAGATTACCTGGACATTGCGAGGCAGATCCTCTAGTTCTGGTGGAAGTGTATAGGTGGCGCAGTCGGACAGATAAAAACAGGGAAAACCACCTTTACGATGCCTGAACACAAATATAAAATTAGTTTTATAAATGACGTTCATAAAAACAAGTTTTATTTTTTAAACCTATAAAGGAGAAGAATGCAAGATGAAATCTAAAGATTATGCAATTCACCTAGCTACGGCTTGCGAAATCAGTTGGACAGTTGCATACTAGTTGATGCACTGCAATTAATGATGTTAATCGTTTTAAAAAACAATCTTTTTTTATAAAAATTATCTTTTTTGAAAACAATCGTTAATGAAAATTTGTTCACTAATGTATCTGAATTTTATTACCATTAATTTCAATTTTTTTCAGGATCGAAGATTAGATTATGAATGTAGTCTTAATTTTTTTATCGAGGCAAATAACCAGAATGTTTCTGACCTCGGATTTTCTAATTAAAAAATGTATTTTCTCCTTAAAAGACGAAAGGTCTTCGTTAACAAAGATTCGTAGTTAACGGTCTTTAAAGAAAAGTCGTTTTCAAAAACCATAGCTTTTAAAAACGACCCTTTATAAAAACGAAAAACGACAGCTTCTAAAAAAATATTGTTTTTAAAAACGATCGTTTCGTGTTATTTTTTTTCTTCGTCGTTTTTTAACCGAAACGATCGTTTTCAAAAAAAGTGAAAACGTTCCATCCCTAACTACAGCTAAGTTTTTTTTTTAAAGAACAAGGAAAACAAAATTCCTCTAATTAACAGTTCTAAGAAAGGTTCATGTTAGCAACACATTGATTGAATATTTCTTTTAATTGAACATTCATCTAGCAGCTGATAAAAATATTATCTTCCATATGTCGTTATAATTTTAAGTGACCCTCCATTTAAAAGCATGGCATGCCTGATTCACAACAGTACCGACGAACCCGTTGATTGATCAAGCATGTTTTTGCAGCAGAAATTCATAACTCAATTTAGAGAAACCAAATCTAATAATAATCTGTTTTTAAAGAGAAAAACAAGGAAAGCTTATTCAATTTTCATTCTTGATCAGAAAAAGCTTTTTACCGTTTTGAATCGCACATGTTCATTTATAAATAAGTTTCAATTAAAATTACGTCTACAATTTCTTTAAGGAGTGACAGAGAAAAGGCCTCACAACTCTTTGATTATGATAAGGAAAATTTCAAAAAACGTAAAAACTGGTGAAGGGGGTTACTCAATAAAATGAGAGAGCTAGCAGTCTTCTGATTGATACAGCTAGGTCTGGAGCTACATATATTCTTCTATTAACCTGAGTAAGGTTGCTAGGTGTCTTGTGATAGCTACAGTTAGGTCTGGAGCTACATATATCCTATTACTAACCTGTGTGAAAGCGCAAGTTGTCTTTTGATAGCAGCAGATAGGTCTGGGGCTACATATATCCTTCTACTAACCTTAGTGAGAGAGCTAACTGTCTCCTGATTTCGGCAGCTAGATCTGGGGCTACATATATCCGTCTACTAACCTGAGTGAGAGAGCTAGATGTCTCCTGATTGCTGGCAGCTAGGTCTGGAGCTACCTATATCCTTCTACTAACCTTAGTGAGAGAGCTAACTGTCTCCTGATTGCGGCAGCTAGATCTGGGGCTACCTAGTACCTATATCCTTCTACTAACCTGAGTGAGAGAGCTAACTGTCTCCTGATTGCGGCAGCTAGGTCTGGAGCTACATATAGCCTTCTACTAACCTAAGGGAGAGAGCTAGCTGTCTCCTGATGCGGCAGCTAGGTCTGGGGCTACAAATAGCTTTCTACTAACCTAAGTGAGAGAGCTAACTGTCTCCTGATTGCGGCAGCAAGGTCTGGGGCTACATATATCCTTCTACTAACCTAAGTGAGAGAGCTAGCTGTCTCCTGATGCGGAAGCTAGGTCTGGGGCTACAAATAGCTTTCTACTAACCTAAGTGAGAGAGCTAACTGTCTCCTGATTGCGGCAGCTAGGTCTGGAGCTACATATGATGGTACTCGTTTCACAGCTGGGTTACTCAACCCCTCCATCTGGCTGAGTAGTGTTGCTAGTAGATCCTCCCTAACAAGCAAGACTAGGTTAAGGGGGCGCAACATCAGGTTTAGTGAGGGGGGGGGGCGGATTGAGAATTTACTGGATATTTCCTTATCCTTAAATTATATGCAGGGTGCTTTGAAAATTCTTATTTCACAAGAAGGGGACGAAATCAAAGGGCTGAAAAGGGGGTTGGGGGGGGGCTGAGATATTGAATGATTATAACCTGTGATATTTGATTGCTAAATGAACCAAAGTATGACCAGGTTCAAATATACCAGGTCTACCCAGCATACCAGCCTCACCTTGGGTTAACTTCCTAAACATTACAGGATACACTAGTTCAGATTACAGCCTTCCCACCCTCTTAGTTTACTATTCCTTTCCCATCCTAGTAATTATGCACTGCCTTTCCACCTTCGTAGTTATACAATGCCTTTCCATCCACTTTTTTAGAAGATGAAATTTTTACAAATATGAAATGAATTACTTTCACAACAATGAATTACATTTAACGATTGTATACCTTGCGAGTTAAAGCATGATTTAAAAAAGAAATTACTATCACTGAAACAACGAGATTGGAATAAATAACATTAAACGTTTGTTTAAGCGAACATGGTAGACAGTGTAAGAGAATAAGGGGTTTGAATCAGAGGCGTATTCATGGACAAATTTCCTGAATCCTGAATTTCCTGGTTTCATGAAGTTTAGGAAAGAAATCAAAAATAAATGGTCTCCATTTTCCAACTAACCTGGTTGGATCTCCGCCTGAGTTAAGATACGCCTCCACAGGGCAGATATCGCCTTCAACCACGCCCATACACGCAGATACCCACGCCCAGTCAGTCTCACGCATTCGTCGCCTAAATAAATTCATAAATTCAAACCTCGTTTTCATTTTCACCAACCTTACCTTTCCAACCCAGCTTCTCCTTTTAAATATCTCTTTCTTAACTTAATTCTTAACTTTGATTCCCTATCAAATATCTCTTTTATTAAAATATTCCCAATCTTAGTGACACTTTTGAATATGATTTACAAATCAATCATCTCCCCTTTCAACCTTATCAATAAGTTACTAACTAGATTTCTCTCTTCAAACCTTACATCATTCCAAAATTCTTAAGTTTTCCCTTTCAAACCTATCACATTTCATACATTCACTCCTCAGTATACCTTTTCAACCCTATCTTAATTCACAAATGTACAACTTTGTAAACCCTTTCATTTCAAACCTTTTTAAGATCAAAAGCCAGTCCCCTTTCAAACCTATAGATAAATTGACAACAAATCCTAGTGAAGCCCCCTCTTTTAAAAGTTAGAACCTTATCACAGATTATATTCAGAAGGACTGTAAGCCTAATTTCGATGCAAAGATGACAATGGCTGATTCACAATGGCACACTAGAAAACTTTATCTGATTAATACTGTGATAGATATCGACGTTTTCCTAAGATTGAAAGTATTTCATTCTAATAATTCCGATATTTTTCCTGTAGAAGAAATGTGGAAGTCGCTTTTATAGAGAATCCAGTATTGCAAACAATAATTTTTGGATATCATAGATTAACCATCAATATTTAATTCATACTGGATCAGACAAAGCTTTTAGGGTACAATTGGAAATTGGGCATTGTCATCTTTGCATGGAGGGTCACTTGAAATTACGCTTACAGTCTCTTATTGTATATTTACCTGAGCTGACGAAGTCTCTTCTCATATTCTAGATTATTAGAACCTGCTGCCCCAGCCACGGATCCAGACCCTGAACCTGATTGGTCTGGGGTCCACCGATCTCTGGACTCTGCTAGGGAGGTCAGGCGGTTGTCTAAACTCTGATTATCTGCATCGTTGGTGTCAGCCTGGTTGGTTCGTTTGTTTTCGGAAGCACGACGGACAAGGCCAGATTTTATATCTGTACTATGCCGGATTAGTTCCGATGAGTTTTCTAAACCCTGTTGACTAAGAATGTCTATTTTATTGTCTGAACTCTGCCTACTTAAGTTTCGTCTGTTTTCCAGACTATGCATGGCGGAGCTGGCGTCTAGTCGACGCATTGACGCACCTGAAATATTAATTATTAAATTATATATATTTATTTATTTATTTATTTATTTATTTATTTATTTATTTATTTATTTATTCATTTATTTATTTACTATATTATATTAAGTAAAACCATAGTTATCAGTAAACAATAATACTTTTTTGATTTTCAGACATATCCTCTCTTTTTTTTTTTTTTAAGAATAATGACAAAAAATCTGTCTTTAAGCAATCTTTGGGAAAAAATTTAATCATAATTCAATCAAAATTTAATAAAATGTGGAAATAAAATCTACTTTATTTACTCTACAGAGGTTTGGTCCATCACAATCCCCGAATTTTAAATCAATCAAAATAATTGATATGCTTTCTTTCTTTGCTTTTAAATAGCCTTTAATCATGTAATAAACCTGTAAATAACAAAAATTGTATTGTAATTAATGAAAAGTATTCTTCTGATTACTAACAGGACATTGTTTCAATTGGACATCAAGGGCAGCACTATGCGGATTCATAATAAATACTATAACATACTGCAGTACCGGTAGTTTACAACAAATATTTTCTCTCTTATATTATAAAATTATTTTTACCAATTTTGTTTTGTATAGGCAAGGACGAAAAATGTTGTCCAATCNTAAAAATGTTCCAAATATATATATATTATATACCCCTGCAAATATATTCTGCAAATGATAAATAACCCTATAATCAAAAGGAAATGTTATGAACTGATCCAAACCACTAAAAAGTATTATAAATAATAGAATATTGCTTGCTTCGGTAATTCTTTATAGTTTTCTTTTCAAAAAAAAATTATTTCACTCGATTCTTTGTAATCAATAGGTCACCAGGGTTTTATTTGATTTATTATGTTCCAATAGGAGAACAAGCACATTTTGCTTAAAGTAAAATTTTGTATATGACTGGCTGAAGTGCCCGACGTTGCCAGTAGAATTTTAGAAACACTTAGAATTTTGAAAACAAAATAAAATTTTTCTAGCCTCTGTTGCCGTAACCCCGGGGTAATTAAGGGTTCCCGTTTGGCCAGCTATATCTAACACATATAATAAATATATGAGCGAAGAGGTTTATTTTTATTTAGGCTTTTCACTGATAAAGCTGTTCGTTCATTGTTTAATGTTAAAAATGGTGAAAAATATTTTTTTTTGTTAGGAAGTGCCCAAATTATCGAAAATTGTCATTTAATTCATCATCAAACTTATATTTTTCCAATCTGGAATCACAACAAATCTAAAAAAAATACACCATAGTTAGTGGTTCCTCCCTAGTGAAGTTAATCATTTATTTTCACCTTCAGGGGAAGGTGAGTCTCTGGCAGGGGTTGGATCAGGTATTCGTTGCTCAGGGGCTCCAGCTAAGGATACAAGGGGGTCAGGGACGTTCTGCCCCTTTACAGTGGAGCACAGGACACAGCGTAGACTTCTAACAAAAATACTATTATTATATCTAATTCAATAACCTAACAGTTAAAGTAACTATATTTAAATAATTAAAATTACAAAATAACTAACTAACCGTAGTTTAAATAATTTTATGACGATGTTTTAATAGAAAATAAATTTTAGTATTCTGAACATTCCTTTTCAACGATACTCCCCATCCAATAAAGTTTTTTTTATAGAGAGGGGGGGGTATACAAATTGCACACTTTCGCGATATTCTTAAAGGGAGCGAAAAATGAAAGGGGGTATAGGCTTAATGCGATAAAAAAGCGCTTTTGATCGCTACTAATCTTACGTCTATCTGTTGCGTCTGTAAGGTGAAAATTGTTAAAGACGTCTCATACCGAAGAACGCAGTGTCCATACAAATTGAGAAAATTGCAACAAACGACTTAGACCGTAAAAAAATCAATTTAATT
The DNA here is from genome assembly GCF_000591075.1 of Eurytemora carolleeae. NCBI lineage: Eukaryota > Metazoa > Arthropoda > Copepoda > Calanoida > Temoridae > Eurytemora > Eurytemora carolleeae. The sequence goes on along the minus strand of NW_019396886.1, from coordinate 3,816 downwards.
TCAAACAAATCATTCAGATATTACAACCTATACTCATCGATTATTTTTCGCCACATGTATACATAGTTGATTTTTCATAATATGTTTTGATTGTTATGATCTAAGAGTTACATTTATTCCTTTTTCGAGGATTTTTGGTAATGAAGACGACATTTTCATATTTTCCAGGAATGTTCGAAAACAAGTTGTAAGCTAAATATTATTTTAAAAAACAAAATCAAAACTAGTATGAAATACCAACTATATACAAATGTGGCGAAAGATAATCGATGACTATAGGTTGTAATATCTGAATGATTTGTTTGAAATTAAATGGATTTTTTTACGGTCTAAGTCGTATGTTGCAATTTTCTCAATTTGTATGGACACTGCGTTCTTCGGTATGAGACGTCTTTAACAATTTTCTCCTTAAAGACGCAACAGATAGAAGTAAGATTAGTAGCGATAAAAAGCGCTTTTTATCGCATTAAGCCTATACCCCTTTTCATTTTTCGCGAACACTCCCTTTAAATCATCAAAATAAAATAGATTAAATATAATACATCCTTGAATCACCTAAAATAAAACAATTAAAATATGAAATGCTACAATTGGGATAAAAAAGTGAAAACAGATGTGACGGTCCAGTCCCTTCCCACTTAAATTTAACCAACATAACTGCATTTCAGTACAAAAACAAATTTAGGTGTTAAGAAAAGGATTTGAAAGTTTGATTGGGGGTTACCAATACTTTTCCAACCCTTTTTTTGCCCCCCCCCCCATAGTTACCCCTTTGAGCAATGAACTTTTAACATGAAAAGCTTAAGTTAAATAGATAAACTTTAAGATTAATCGATTCAGAAAGAAACAAACGAAAAGTCTATTTCTTGTGTTCCATTATTTTTAATTTTTTAATAGTTTCTAAAATAAAGGTTAGGTTTAAATTTTGATTGATCCGAATCTCTCCATGGAGCAAAACAAGAGCGGATCCTGGTCTTGGTCCTGATCCTGATCCTGGTCCTGGTCCTGGTCCTGGTCCTGGTCCTGGTCCTGGTCCTGGTCCTGGTCCTGATCCTGATCCTGATCCTAATCACTGTAAAAATCAACCAATTTGTTCTAAATGGTTACCTTGGCCAGTTAACGTAGGTACAAACCAGACACGCCCACTTCGCTGAGGAGGAGGGGGCGGGACTTAAACTCGTCTCTGCCGTAGAGTTGTTACCTAAATAAAATTGAAAATACTTCTGTTGTCTCAGCCATTGTAAAAGTAAACATTGTGAAGGAAAAAAGTTGTAAATGAGTTTGTAATTGTATAATCACTCATTCCTTATTCACTCCTTCAGTCAGAACTAATTAAATAAAGTAGTTCTGTGCTCTCTAGAGAAGATCAGCATACCTTACATTAAAGGGTTAGTATCAGTTACATTTAGCATACTAGCCGTTATCTTAAAGCGTAAGCGTAATTCTTAAGTGGCCCTCCATGCAAAGATCAATGCCCGATTCTCAACAGTACCCTTGAAACCTTTATTTGATCAAAAATGTGGAAGATATTGTTGTTTTTATAGGTTAAAAGTATTTAATTCAGATAATTCCAATATGCCTTACTGCAGTAGAAATGAGCAAGTCACTTTTGTAGAAAACCCAAATATAAAATAACAGTTTTTGTATATTATAAAAATGGATATCTAATTCATACTTTACCATGATAAAGCCTTTAACGGTACGGTTGCAAATCGGGCATTGCCATCTTTGCACGAAGGGTAATTTGAATTTATGCTTACAGCCCATTTAGCCAAGAGTCCTACTTCAAGGAATCCAACTCATTAAAGGGAGTGACCGGTGCATCCTAATAATGTTCTTTGGGGGACGATAGTTTGGCCGCTAAATGTCTAACGTTAGATTTTCATTATGATAGATTCTCAATACGCACACAGTCGTAGGCGTCCTCTGGTCGTTAAATCGTCGTTCGTGGAGGGAAAAAACAGTGAAACCCTAATTTCGTTAAAAAAATATAGCAGACTAGACTACTCTATACCTGTATTGGTTGGAGTTACTGATATATGAAGAGGTTGCAGCTGGTCAGCTAGTGATCTCATCGCGTTGGCACGGTTCACATTTGAGATAGTAGCAGGGGGGACAGGGGAGCTGGAAGGGGGCAGAGGGGAACTACGGGGAGAACCAGGAGAGTTTCTGAAAACATGAGAAAAATTTGGAATTTTAGTATAATTGCAATTATCCAGAGGGTCATATAGACTCTTCTGGATGACCATTGTTGAATGTACACCCATTTCACCCCAAAATACCACTTAACCATCATGTAAGACACATAAAATCTGTAACAAAGAGTATCAAGTCCATCTTAATTCATAAAATTTGCCACTTCTAATGTCTTTGTCCATAAGATCTGCTACAAAATCTCTAGTTGAACCTCTGCAAAAGTCGTTACATGCAATGCACGTGATTTCGTACTTTAATTAAAAATCCATCTTTCATAATTTATATCTCAGAAACTGGTTTTAAATAAAAAATACTGTTCAACACTACTGATTTATCACGTTGAAGATTTTTGTATTTTACATAAATTGATTTCTGAACTTATCTTCTTACTTTTAAAAATACAACACACACTCTTTACAAGCAATGATATAGTTTAATTGAAGAATGTTGAAAACTTACATAACAGGATAATCTGCTTTTAAAGTAACAATTCACNTCCTGAATTTATTCTCTCATATAAGGAAAAAATTCAGTTGGATCTCATTTGGGATTGGTTGAAAAATAAAATAATAATAACCCGATGTTTATGGTGCATTAAGGCAATTTAATGTTCAATATGGTAAAATTGTTTAATAGTACAAGTTATACCCAGAATACTTGAATATATTCAACGGTCTGTCCAAAAAATAACCGAAGTGGCAGCTAAAGCCTCGGAGGAATTCCATAACTTATCCTCTCCCACTCCCTACTTGTTAGTTAATAAAAACACCCTCTCCGCATGTTTTATTGAATTTCTATTATTCACCTTCTCTTATTATGTTATACGGAGAAAATGTATAATGCAATAAAAAGGTTTATTTTCTTTGTTTTAATTTTACTCTCGATAATTGGAAAATTCTTCCTGCTCCATTCGTGGAAGGTGAGGGAAAACTAGTATGAAATACCAAATATATACAAATGTGGCGAAAGATAATCGATGACTATAGGTTGTAATATCTGAATGATTTGTTTGAAATTAACTTGATTTTTTACGGTCTAAGTCGTATGTTGCAATTTTCTCAATTTGTATGGACGCTACGTTCTTCGGTATGAGACGTCTTTAACAATTTTCTCCTTAAAGACGCAACAGATAGAAGTAAGATTAGTAGCGATAAAAAGCGCTTTTTATCGCATTAGGTTTAGATTATATTTATTTACCTGGAGAGAGATGGGGAAACCTTCTTCCTAGGACTCAAGCATTGAGTACACCGAATAGATCTAAATAAATTACTTCTGAGCTCAAAATTTAAGACAGGGTATTTTCATGAAATTCGGTTTCGAAACCCGAGGTTCATGAATGGGTTAAGTCGATTTTGTCGATATCTTATTCTTATTCGATATTCTCTTAAACTTCCGGCTGGGTACAGTGTAGAGTGTACAATGTACTGTGCAGTGTACTTTGTACTGTACAGTGTACTTTGTACTGTACAGTGTATACTGTACGACGTAAGTATCAGGATAAACTGGTAAAATAGTTGATAGGTATGAAGGATCTTTATGTACAAAAAAACATTAAGATTATTAATCCAACATGGCGTTCACTCATGGCTAAGAATGCAAGGTATTCTGTATAATGAATAT